>NC_056730.1:1089244433-1089284433 GCF_019279795.1 Protopterus annectens | reverse complement strand
ACCTAACCCATACAGTGAAAAATAGTGGTCTTATATATCTTATACTTTAGGGGTTTGATCCTAAATAACTTGTAAAGTAATGCACTTTCAAAACAGACGAGCTATTATTTTAATTACAATGTTGTTAGTTTAGACCTTCCTAGCTATGCTTTTTAACATTCATAATCAAATACAAAGGCTGATGCATTCAGACTTAGCAGGACAACTAGCAAGTTAATGTAAATCAGCCCGTGTACAACATAGAACTGTTTTAAATACCATTTCTTATAGTTAGCTTGGCTAAAACTGTGGTACCCAGAAAAATGCATCAGTTTCCTGACTTAACTAGTCATATGAGGATGTCAATATTTTGGGGCTATATAAGGAGCTGGAATGATTATTTTATGCTTCTTCTGTGCATATTCAGTAGTAGAGGCTTTTAAATAAGATGACCCACACACTGAGCAAAGTGACACAATTAGTTTTAGGGAACAGTGTCCTAGGGTGTTTACTAAACAAAAGTTAATACTTGGTGTCCTAAAATGCATTCTATAAAATAGACAGGAGTCAGAAGGTCACTCTTATATGTCACCTGACAAGAGGGAGGTCATAATGTCAGTTCCAATATACTTGCACTTAGTTGTATTTCCACAATAAAAAATATCCTTCACTACCTCTATGCTATGTGTCATGAATGCCACCAGGCATAAAATCTGCATAAATGTATACATTTTGGCTATTTTTCTCTCTAAATACAGTCTTCTAGTTAGACTGCAGAAGCACAGAGACAGAAATCAGAAATAAGTACCATGCTTAAATATTTCATTCTTATATTTCTTTCAAGAATATTGGTTTCTCCTTAGTTTTTGCAAAACAGCATTTATAAAGCAATAACATTCATTGATTTTTAATGACTATTAAGTTGCAATGATTCAGTCACTTATGACCTAACCATAGTATGAGACACCATGACAAATACTGCCAAGACTTCTTGTGTACACAGTTTAAATTATTGTTTTTCAAGTCTGTGGTACTTCAATCAGTTTTGTACATTTTTCCCAAACTCATGTTCACTTTAAGACAATAATATAATTGATGACTTAGAAAGTCACCTATAGTGTTCTCATTCTGGCAGCTCAAAAGAAATCTTAGTGTAACTTATTGATTAAACATATGATTTCTGAGGCTGCTGACATAACCACAATAGAGTAATAAATAGAACAACACATAATGTAGTGTTTATATTGCATAAGTGCATATGAATGATAAAACATATTTTTCAGTGTTTGCCTTGCATTTATCAGCAGTCTCTGCTGTGAAATGAACACTCAGATTTCTGAAGAATACTTGGAATTAAGCTGTTTTTAGTAAAATCTGACTTTACTTTGTGTGAATTGTCACTGTTAGATTTACTTCTGCTAAAGTTTTGTGTAGGCTGGATGGGTACAGACTGCCCCCGACTTCGCACAATGCAACTACATACAAGTCGGAAAAAAGCCCGGCGCATTTCTTTGCTAGCCAGTGTATAAATAAGTGGATTCAAAGCAGAGTTAAGAACAGCCAGGACTATGAACCACTGTGCTTTGTACAAAATGTCACATTCCCGACGTTGACAAGCCACATCTACAAGGAAAAGGATAAACAGTGGGGACCAGCAAGCAATGAATACACTGACAACAATTATAACTGTCCGTAAAAGAGCCATTGATCTTTCTGAGTTATTATGGTTAGTCACCCTGCGGCCACTGGTTTTTACCAGTATGTAAATGCGAGCATAAAGTATGACAATGGCAACTAAGAGTGCCATAAATATACTAATAAGTACTGTAATATAGTTTTTGGAATACAAAGGCAAAAGTGTGGAGCAGTTAGGAAGATTTCCAATGCAGTTCCATCCAAGGATTGGCAGGGCACCAAGAGTAAAGGAAATAAGCCAGCATGTTCCAATCAGGAGAAAAACTCTGTATTTCTTGTTTGCATCATAAGGTCTCATTTTGATCATGGTCAGATGCCTTTCAATAGCAATGGCTAATAAACTTAGAGTAGATGCCCCAAGAGCCACAAACATACTTCCTTCTCTTACAAACCATGCAGTCACTGACATAGTCAGTGTCTTTTTTCCTGACATAAGGATGTTAACTTGGTAGGTTATGCCTGCCAACAGATCGCAAAGTGCTAAATTGCCAATGAAAAAGTACATTCGGTTATGGAACCTATTGTTCTTCCATATAGCAATTAGCACCATCAAGTTTTCTAAGACTATGAGGCTACAGACAATTAAAAAAGCTAATGTAGTTGAGCTTATATTGCCAGTTTCATTTTCTTTTTCAAGCAGTTTTCCTGTATAGTTGTAGTGAAGTACAATCAGGGGGTTACGGGACTCTGTCTCAGAGCTGTTGTTAGAAGATCCTGCTGTCATGGTGGATCTATGCAGCAACAATTTTCTATTTCTGTCACTAGAAGGAGCTCAAGCTGTAAACCTCAAGCACGTAAGAAAGAGCAATGCAGTCGGTCAAGTTGCAACGTCCCCTACTTGTGATGCTCAACTTCAGAATCCATACACCCTGAAAGAAAAAATAAAATATTTAAAAAATGAGGACAAATCACACACAGAATCTGAATAAAACCTTAAGATTTAAGGTAACATTTCATGCTCATTTGCAAAAAGTTACAAAAAAATCTTAAAAAAGACATGGATAACGGTTTCAACCATATCATTTAAAAAAGTTAAGTCAAAATGTAAATCGTCCAATACCTTCAAGAGGCTAATGGGCTTCTTAGACCTAACAGTCAAGAAGTCAAAACCTTGCCCCTTCCCAAATGATGTATATACATGATTATATCATCTTTAGTAGAACATACTGATGTGAGAAACACAAATGAGTGACAAAACTGAGTGAAATGTGAGTGACACAAAATGAGAGAATCACACGACATTGACAACTTCTCTTACACTATCAGTAAACAGCAAATACAAAACCCAGATCAAGCATTGTGTGAATACTGGTGTTGTTAGGGAAGGGTTTACAAAGGGTTTACAGTAATGTAATGTGTAGGATTAGGTACAGGGATAGGGATAGGGTTAGGGATAGCACACTTGAGAAAGGAAGACAAGGGGGGCTTCACTTCAGGCAGAACACAAAATCTGTCCCCCTTACTTTACCCTAGCCCTAACCCACGAACACTCACACATATAAACTTCTCGCTATAAAACATGCTTGCACATTTACAAAATCGCAACCTTTTAGTTTGTGTTTACATATTTTTGCTGTTGATATTATGTGGATTAGCTTATTTTACGTAGACCCCCCCACACACATGTATATATAACTATATATATATATATATATATATGGGTCTATATTATATCCTCGAACGCTTAAAAAAGCGAATGCTGATTGATCGAACTTATTTTTGCGAAACTGCAAAATATCGAAGCAGCAGAAACTCGAAATTTTTCCTAGGGAAAGAATTTGGTTGTCCGTTTCTGTTGCTTCGGTATTTTCAGTGTTACGGTGGAAAGTTACTGGTCGGATTCAGGTAAGTGTGCGATTGTGTGGATGTGAGTGTTAGGGTGATTTAGGTGAGTTAGGGTTAGGGCTTGGGTTAGGTGGGTGTGCTACTGAGTGGACATGAGGGTTAAGGCGGATTTAAGTGAGTTAGGGTTAGTGAGCGGGTGAGGTGAGTGTGCGATAGTGACGGACCTTAGGGTTAGGGTTTGGGTTAAGGTAAGTGGGTAGTTAGTGGTGTGTGCATAGTTTAGTGTAGGGTTAGGTATCAGATTTTAGGTGCATGTGTGTGAATTTCTGTTTGTTTGGTGTGCTTGTGTTGTGTGTATGTGTTTTGGATCAGCGATTTTTTTCCCTGGGAAAAAAATCGCTGATCTGACAGTTCGAGATTGTAAGCTTTTGCTTAAATTAGGTCGATCAATCAGCGTTCACTTTTTTAAGTGTTCGATGATATAATATAGACCCTATATATATGTATAGAGTGTGTGTGTTTGTGCGTGTGTGTATGTGTGCACGTGTGTGCATATGTGTGTGTGTATATGTGTATATATATATATATATATATATATATATATATATATATATATATATATCTATATATGGGTCCACTATGTAATCCCAAAATACTAAAATCCCATATTTCAGTATTTTGAAATTACATAGTCGAAAACTCAAAGTTCTAAAACCGGCAGAAGTGCGAAATTCAAAATTCCAAAGCACGGAGATGTTGAATTTCTGCTTTTGCTGGTGCAATGTGTGGCTGGATGGGTTGAAGTTTAGGTAAGTATGTATGTGTAAGTGTGTTGGTTAGGGGTTTAGTGTGTGTACGTGCGTGTTGTGACTGTGATGTATGTGTGAGGGACTGTAAAATGTGTGGGTGTGAGTTTCCTTTGTGTGTCTGTTTGTGCGATCTCGAAGTTAGAATATATCAGTAGGGGTGGTGTGGGGGGTCTACGTAAAATAAGCTAATCCACATAATATCAACAGCAAAAATATCTAAACACAAACTAAAAGGTTGCGATTTTGAAAATGTGCAAGCATGCTTTATAGTGAGAAGTGTATATGTGTGAGTGTTCGTGGTTTAGGGCTAGGGTAAAGTGAGGGGGACAGATTTTGTGTTCTGCCTGAAGTGGAGCCCCCCTGCTTATCTGTAGTGTAGTATTATTTATTTGATTGTGGGGGGGAGTTGTGTGTATGTGTATGTGGGTGCTGTATGGGTAGAGTATGTTCGGGATTTTGAATTTCGTGGTTATGCGGTTTCAGAAATGTGTGTTGTAGTTGGCTTTTCTGCTATGTAATTTCGAAATACTGAACTTCAGAATTTCGGCATTTTGGGATTACATAGTGGACCCATATATATATATATATATATATATATATATATATATATATATATATATATATATATATATATATATATATATATATATATATATATATATATTTAGTTTACTATCACAATCTTGAAACCCATAATCCTGAGATCATAGTATTGAAAGACTCCGCCAGTGTGAATCTAGAAATGAGTGCTAATATGGGTCCTGCAAGGTGACAAGTCAAGGAATTCAAAATCATGGTCCTCAGCATTTTGGTCTTTCAATATTATGGGCCTCACATGTAGGAAACTTCAATCCTACACCCCTCTAAATTGGTGGCTCTGCATTGGAGAAGATGGCTAAAGTCCCCCAAAAGGACTCCACTGTCTTGCACAATCCAAAACAATGAGGTGAAAGTCAGCACAATATTACATTTATGAACTAATGCCATTCATATGCCAGTCCTGGGGTGACCCGTAACTATGCCATTCTAATTTAATAAAACTGTAAGTCTGTATTATGTTATGCAAAGAAAATGCATCATGAAGGAATGGACCCTAGTATCTTACTCCTTAAATTAATGTTCAGCCTCATATAGTACCATAATAACTTCAGGAAAAAATACTTTTATGTACTGGAAAGGTACTTTGAAAATGAACATATTTATGAGGTAGTACTGAAACCACAATGGAAGTAAGTGACTAGTTTATAAATAATTTATTTAATTCTGATTACCCAGCAAGCTCCAATGCTTCCTGTAAATTATTACTGGAATACTTTTATTATGTTATTTTACAGGCATGCCTATATGAAAAAAAAAACTATAATTGTATTTATTTATTTTTGCAAAACAAATTTTAGCTGCAAATAGAAAGAAAATGCAATACAAAACATACATGTCTGGGAAGTTGACAGCATCAGTTTAATTAATATGTTCATATCTTGGTTAGACCCTCTCCTATTTCATGGTTACAACTATTATCGTGTCTTATGTCTAGGAAAATCACTTTTTCCATATCTATGTCAGAACTTTTATGTTAGTTAATATTCTCATGTATAAGATAGTACTCACCAAGTTCTAATCCCAATATGGATTTTAGATAAAGTGCTCATGTCTAGAGAAGCTCCTCCATCCATGCATAGCTGACCCCAGCTGCTCCTTCATGCCAAACTCATCCCTGAGGGACTGCATTTTCAGTACTGTGTCCATTCACTTGAACATGCAACTCATTAAAGTGTTGTGCCAGACAGCCGGATGAATAAGCTCATTTAAAAGTTATTTAAATGCATTTCACCTAAATGCATCTCATTTCAGTGTTATTTGAACACTGTCTGGATAGCATAAGTATGTGAAATAAATGCCATGCGTGCCTATGCAGATCAAAAAGTAGCAATAAAATTGCATGGTATATCATGGCACAGATGTCTGCAAACAGATGTGAGCAATGGAACCCCACCTCTTGGTTACATGCAAGATAAAGAAAAAAGGCAGCACGATCTATGCAAAGTAGAAGCTGTGCAAGAGTTGAGGTAATTTGTAGGCATTTGCAATGCAGCATGTTCCTAAGCAGTCTATTATGCTGCTCCAGATTGTTAACTGTATTACACTATAAGCCTTGTATGCCTTTATGTGTTATGCAAGAAACAGTGGCACCTCCATTTCGGTCAGCTACTGTGTACTGACATAGCTCATAATTGTAAAACCTGTAAAAAATGGTGTCAAAGCCATGGCCTCAAGCTCAATGCCAAAACGTGTATTGTCATCCCTTTTGGTAAAAACTCTGTACCCATGAACTGCCACATAGGCGGTAGTCTACTTAACACCGAAAGTGTGATAAGAGACCTTGGGACACAGGTGGACAGTAGTGTCTCCTTTGATAATCACATCGCCACAGTAGTCTGGAAATCCTTCTACGTGGCACACCTCATCACAAAAGGTTTCTCATCCAGGAAAAAAGAGGTCATTGTTCCCCTCTACTCATCACTCATTAGACCCATTATGGAGTACAACGCCCCTTTTGGTATGTACCTCGCAAGACATCTACAACAACTGGAAAGGCCGCAGACATACCTCACAAAGAGGATTACCAGCCTCAGACAGATGCCCTATGCAGACCATCTCAAAAAACTCCAGCTTTACTCTGTCGCATATTGCCTACTCAGAGGCGATCTCTGCCTAACATACAAATCTATGTCAAACCCAGAGTTGTTGGACATGCTCCACTTAAAAAAATCCCAATCCCACCGAGCTACATGCTCTAGGGACCTAAACCTTGTCATCAGAATAAACAGAACATGCTGGAGGGATAGATTCCTGTCCCAGAGACTTCCCATACTCTGGAACAAACTAGCTATCGATATCAGACAAAGCTCCTCATTAGCCCTCTTCAAGAAAAATCTTGATTGGATGGGAGATAGGAAATTCACCCCAGGGATCAGTTCTGTGGCTCTGCTTGACAGGGGCACAGGAAAATAATATTCTTGGGTGGCAAAAGCCAGGGTACCATTTGGCTAGGCTTATATAGGCCCTAGGGCCAATAGCCTAGTACCTACCTATGAACCTATGAACCTCTCACTTTTTAGGTGTTAGACATTTTATGCTGAAATGCTGTTTTGCATTTCTGACTGTGCATTACTGTTATCACTCTTTAGTCTGAAGGAAATATTTTACCACCTGCCTTTGTGGATGAAAAAATGATAAAGAGTATTTGAAATATATGATGCAATACATTTAAAACTTCTGAAGTTAAAATATAGTCTCACTTTGTCAATTCAGCATTAAAAATTATAAAACTATCAACATTTAAGATCTGATCACTAGCTTTTTATATAAATACTAGTACATTTTAGTATACGCATGGATGAAGATTGACACAATAATCTAATTTCCTCAGAAGAACTTTAGATATTAAATCAGTGTGAGGGAGAGCATAAGCTAGTGGCATGTTACAGAACATTATGTGCATACAACTTAGCTTATGTAGGACTGTAGTACAGAAGTAAAAATATCTGAGCAATACTACAGCTCAGCTCAGTTGCGCATAGACAAGATCGTCACATTCATATTCCTGTGAAATGTGATAACATTTTTGTTATTGAGAAGACAAGTAAATTAAACACAAACTAGTAAACCAACACAGCTGAAATGGAGCAGGAAAAACGGTACTTCAAACGACCAAAAATATAAGGAAATTTATTGAAGTTTGTTAAAATAAAGCGCTTTTCGTCTGGTTTAATGACACAGACTTCTTCAGACAATTACTTCTAAAAAAGGCTTGCTATATATACACACAGTTACAAGGAGAACCCAATCAACAGGCAAAAAGCAATTACACAATTAAGCAATGAACTACTACGTACTGTTTTTTAAAAAGGCAGCCACAAATTCGTAGCAGCAACAAAAAGTGATGCGTTAGCATTTGTTACTAAAACTATTTTGTCAAAACCACACCTATTAAATTAATATAACTTTGACTTCAGAAAAGCTAAAGACAAAAATGTAATTATATAATATTGATATAAGAAACAGTAAAAAGTTACAAATGTTTAAACATATTTAAAAGTAATGACATTATAAAAGGCTTAAGTGAATAAAAAACTAAAAAATTAAAAAATTAGTAGGCACACAAGCATTTACCAGGATGAAAAGTCTACTAACAATAGACCTGTACAAACAAACTTGTCATCTACATAAACTCTTGATTTTCAAGATACTGCTTATTGAGCAGTTTTCATTGAGACCAGGGGCGTTGAAGGCATTAAGTCTAATCTGCCAAAGCAGTTCTAATTCCTCTAATTTAAAACCTGTTGGACCACCTCTTTCACTTGCTATAACCTGGTCGATGACCATGAATTTGAAGGAATGGTTGGGAAAAAGAGAGATATGTTTTGCTAGAGCATTGTCATGTTTAGAATGCTCGTAAATACGGTCTCTGAGACGGCGCTCCGTCTTGCCTACATAAAATGCAAGACAACTTGCACACTGGGCCAGGTAGACCACCATTTTCGAGTTGCAATTGACCCCATATTTCAAGTTGTAAGTATAGTCTTCAAGTTTGAACCTATTAGATTCTGTAATATACTTGCAAAAATTGCAACTTTGACATTTATACATACCCACTACTCTACTTATAGGTCTCTTTTGACACTCAAACAGGTCTTTTAAGTTTTTTACTCTCCTAAAAATCACTTTAGGTTTGATCCCCAATTTCTGACACAAACCCTGATCAGTCATAAGTACCGCCCAATTTTTGTATAAAATCTCAAGACAATCCCTACTGTTTGTACTGTAAGTTGTTATAAACATAGAGCTTTCGTTAAGTGGGTCAGAAATAGATTTAGACCTTTGAGAAGGATATGGATCTAAGTCAAGAATAGTATGTTGGTCGAAGTGGACCTCGTCTAGAATAGGTTTATAAATGCGTTTATCACATTTTTGGACCACTTCTTCTACAATGTTGCTGACCAAGCTGTCAGGGTATCCTCGATGAAGGAACATGTTTTTAAGAAAAGTACATTCATCGAGGAAATCCTGGTTAAGCGTAACAATACGGGCTGCTCTGACTAGTTGGCCTTTGACCACAGCTCGCTTTTGATGATACGGGTGACAGCTTGTATAATGCAAGAAAGAGTTTGAGTAAGTACTCTTTCTATGAATGCTAGCTGTAAGTCTCTGAAGTTCAATGTTTTTCTTCAGCTGAATGTCCAAATAGGCAATGGAAATGGTGTTAAAAGTAGATGTGAACTGGAGAAAATTAGTAGTCGCATTCAAATAATCTACAATTTGTTCACTGATTGTGACATCACCGTCTACTACTATAAAGATGTCGTCGAGGTAGCGGGTGTAGTAAATGAACCTGTCACTAAAGCTACAATTGTTAAAGACAAAGAGGTCTTCCCAGTTGGCCATTACTGAATTAGCTACACTAGCCCCACAAGGTGAACCCATGGCGACGCCAACTTGTTGTAGATAAAAGTTGTCAGCAAACATGAAGTAGTTGTTCTCAAGTATCAAGACCAATAATTCATTGACTAAAGATATCTCAACATTTTCACCTCCATTCTTTCTCATAAATTGACTGACCCATTCCAAAGCTATGTCGTGTGGTATACATGTATACAGGTCTTTAACATTGACCGTGAGGAAGTTGTAGTTACTGCTAAAGACGAGATTTTTAATGTTGTCAAGAAAAGACCAAGAATCTTTACATATGTGGTTGATTTTCACCAAATATTTCTGTAGAATGACATCTACCACTTTTGCACAAGGGTACGTAGGTGATCCTCTACCGTCCAAGAGTGGACGCATTGGAGGGTTGACAACATCATTGTGCAATTTAGGTATTCCAAACAAGTAGGGAAATCTTGGGTAAGATGTACTCATGAAGTTGAAGATGTTCTGGTCAATTCTGCCTTCAATGAACATCTCTTCAATACTGTCCTTTATGGTTTTATAAGCGCCATTAATTTTGGATCTCGAACTAAGTGAGTAAGAGGGACAATCCAAGAGTTGGAGCATTCTTGACTCATAATTGTCTTTGTCAAAAATAGCTAAACCCCCACCCTTGTCTGGTTTACATATTCTAATATTATTAAATCTAATGCTGTCTATACATTCCTTCTCAGCTTTAATGTTGTTAGCAAATGAAGGAAAATTATGACCGAACTTAAACTTTTGACGAATGTCAAGTTCGCATAGTTGTTTGAAAATATTTAATAATGGATGCAGTGATGGGTTAAAGACATTTGGAATTCTATAAGGGTTTACATTAGAAGTAGAATTACCAAAGAACAATAAATTCAAGTTTAGTTTCCTAGTAAACAGTTTAATATCTAGGATAGTTCGAGCTAAATCCAACTTTTGGTTAGGGACGTACGTGTGACCTTTTGCAAAAAGTTCCACTTGGTCTTGGGTTATGTTAACTGTAGAGTAGTTGTATACTTTAAAGTAATTTTCAACATTAGTCAAAAATCTTTATAGTAGTAGACGGTGATGTCACAATCAGTGAACAAATTGTAGATTATTTGAATGCGACTACTAATTTTCTCCAGTTCACATCTACTTTTAACACCATGTCCATTGCCTATTTGGACATTCAGCTGAAGAAAAACATTGAACTTCAGAGACTTACAGCTAGTATTCATAGAAAGAGTACTTACTCAAACTCTTTCTTGCATTATACAAGCTGTCACCCGTATCATCAAAAGCGAGCTGTGGTCAAAGGCCAACTAATCAGAGCAGCCCGTATTGTTACTCTTAACCAGGATTTCCTCGATGAATGTACTTTTCTTAAAAACATGTTCCTTCATCGAGGATACCCTGACAGCTTGGTTAGCAACATTGTAGAAGAAGTGGTCCAAAAACGTGATAAACGCATTTATAAACCTATTCTAGACGAGGTCCACTTCGACCAACATACTATTCTTGACTTAGATCCATATCCTTCTCAAAGGTCTAAATCTATTTCTGACCCACTTAACGAAAGCTCTATGTTTATAACAAATTACAGTACAAACAGTAGGGATTGTCTTGAGATTTTATACAAAAATTGGGCGGTACTTATGACTGATCAGGGTTTGTGTCAGAAATTGGAGATCAAACCTAAAGTGATTTTTAGGAGAGCAAAAAACTTAAAAGACTTGTTTGAGTGTCAAAAGAGACCTATAAGTAGAGTAGTGGGTATGTATAAATGTCAAAGTTGCAATTTTTGCAAGTATATTACAGAATTTAATAGGTTCAAACTTGAAGACTATACTTACAACTTGAAATATAGGGTCGATTGCAACTCGAAAATGGTGGTCTACCTGGCCCAGTGTGCAAGTTGTCTTGCATTTTATGTAGGCAAGACGGAGCGCCGTCTCAGAGACCGCATTTATGAGCATTCTTATGCAATTAGAAAAAACAAACATGACAATGCTCTAGCAAAACATATCTCTATTTTTCCCAACCATTTCTTCAAATTCATGGTCATCGACCAGGTTATAGCAAGTGAAAGAGGTGGTCCAACAGGTTTTAAATTAGAGGAATTAGAACTGCTTTGGCAGATTAGACTTAATGCCTTCAACGCCCCTGGTCTCAATGAAAACTGCTCAATAGGCAGTATCTTGAAAATCAAGAGTTTATGTAGATGACAAGTTTGTTTGTACAGGTCTATTGTTAGTAGACTTTTCATCCTGGTAAATGCTTGTATGCCTACTAATTTTTTAATTTTTTAGTTTTTTATTCACTTAAGCCTTTTATAATGTCATTACTTTTAAATATGTTTAAACATTTGTAACTTTTTACTGTTTCTTATAGTCAATATTATATAATTAAATTTTTGTCTTTAGCTTTTCTGAAGTCAAAGTTATATTAATTTAATAGGTGTGGTTTTGACAAAATAGTTTTAGTAACAAATGCTAACGCATCACTTTTTGTTGCTGCTACGAATTTGTGGCTGCCTTTTTAAAAAACAGTACATAGTAGTTCATTGCTTAATTGTTTAATTGCTTTTTGCCTGTTGATTGGGTTCTCCTTGTAACTGTGTGTATATATAGCAAGCCTTTTTTAGAAGTAATTGTCTGAAGAAGTCTGTGTCATTAAACCAGACGAAAAGCGCTTTATTTTAACAAACTTCAATAGATTTCCTTGTATTTTTGGTCATTTTAAGTACCGTTTTTCCTGCTCCATTTCAGCTGTGTTGGTTTACTATTTTTGTTATTGAATTATTTAAACCACACACACACACATAAGCAAACATATATATATATATATATATATATATATATATATATATATATATGAAACTTATATAGCTACCTATATTTTGGTAACCAGGAAAGTCCAACTGAGGCAATGGACCCATTTTTAGTGGAGACCCAGGGAGAAACCCTCCACAGATTAAAAAATAAATAAATAATAGTTGATGAACAATTATATACAAAGGGAGAAAAGCCTTGTAAAGGATTAAATATTTTACAATTAGTTGGGGAAAAGCTCCACAAATACACATAAAAATGTTTTACACTACCTAATATATAATTAAATATGAGAGGAGAAAAGCCCCACAGCAGATAAAACTCTTTAGAATTGATTGGGGTTACCTTATTTACAAGGGAGTAATAGCCCCCACAACAGATTGAAATACCTTTATGATATATGGCTAGTAAAAATTGTGACCAAGGATTCAATATGTACAGCAAGTAGCAAGACACCTTTCAGATGTGGACAGCCTATGTCAAGTAAAGTGACATGGAGTTTTTCAAAATATTGACTATAATTCAAGTAATATATGGAGGTGAGAAATAATAGAATATTCTGATGCCATAATACACAGAGTAATAGAATAAGATATGCAGGAGGGAAAATTAAGGACATTCAGAGAGAGAATGGAGTGGAAATAAATAGTACTAAGTGTCAGCTACTGTGATGAAGAAATAGAATAGTTTGGTATCATTAAAGTGAGAGCTACTTTTGATGTTAGGCCATTACTACTTGCTAAGATATAGCGGTGTTAGTGACTCAGAGTGTGGAAGGCATAGTTATAGTAAGTAGGTGGCCATGCATCTGTTATGAGGGGTGTGGAAGGACAGGTCAAGGTATCAGATAGATATTTTTACATTGGTCTTGAAACTGGAAAGGTTGCTTGTATGTTTAAGAGATAAAGGGATAGAGTTCCAGGAGTGAGAAACATGGCTGGGACAGACAGAAGTTCCTGCTGACAGTTGTGGTTTGTAGGTAGTGATGACTATTCTGTTTTCAGGTTGAAGTGGCCTAGCAGGGGTGTATGTGTGCAATACAGCCTGGTAGGGCTTTGGTGCATTCTGGTTTGTATATTAATTTGTGGACTAGGAGTAGCTGGATGTGCATAAGTTGCTTGGGTAATTCAAGCCAATCTAAGCTGTTTTAGGGCTAAGCAGTGATGGGAGAGTTAGTAGCAAATGTTGCTATTTTTATTGTAGCACTGGTTTAGCTGATTTTCTATGAAACATGAAGATTAAGCAGTAGTGGGCAGCCATACAGTAAAGTGGGGAGTAGGAATGTAGAGGCCAGAAGTTTCCTAAATGAATCAGTTAAGTAGTTTTTTGTTCTATAGAGCGGCCCTTTTTTGTTGATTTTTTATTTTTTTTTGATAACCTGTTGTACGTGCAAGTTAAGTTTCAGGCTATTATCATTTGTCACTCCGTAGCATATTGCCTACTCTGAGGTGATCTCTGCCTAACATATAAAGCTATGTCAAACCCAGAGCTGTTGGGCATGCTACACCTAAAGAAATCCCAATCCCTCTGAGCTACACGCTCTAGGGACCTAAACCTTGTCACCACAAATAAGGTCTAGATAGGCTGTGTGGACCACCTTACCCTTGTCCATGGCTTTGGAGACTGATTTGAAGAAGTCAATCAGGTTTAGGAGATAAGATCGGCCCTTCATGAGCCCAAACTGGGTGGGGACCAGTGTTTGAAGGTTGCCAATGTCTTTGTTTATAAGTTCCATGATAATATGCTCCATGGCCTTGCAGATAAGGCTCATCAGACTGATGGGACAGTAGTTTCCGGGATCCAAGTTGGATCCCCCCTTGTGGAGTGGGATAACTGTAGCTCTGCGCCACTCAGTTGGCACGAAACCTGAGGTGAGGCTATGATTAAACATGACACTTAGGTGAGGTGCCAGTTCATATTGTAGTTCATGTAGTACACAGCCTAGGATGTCATCTGGTCCCATGGATGCTGTATTCTTAGCTTTGGAGAGTGCATTTTTTACCTGTGTGGCCATTATTACCGGAATTTGGCAATCTTCCGGTATTGAGATGGGCCATTTAGGGGGTGAGAGGGGGAAAAGGTTGCACCTCCCAGGGAGACACACACACTCACAGTTGGCAAGTGCAGGAATCAAACTCATACCTAATTACATTATGATACTACAGCAGTATACTACAGCAGTACATATTTACATGATGCGCTATACACATTACTAGAGTAATGTAGAGTAATTGGGTTATTAGCAGTACAGATTAAAGTGGAGTCATCTACATATTGCATGAGGGATGCATACCTTTGGTGGACTGTAGTTTGTTGGTAAATATGTTGAAAAGCTGTGGCCTTAGCATGGAAATTTGGGGAACACCTGTTTTGACAGGTAGGAAGGATGAGTAAGAATTGACCATTTAACAGACTGCAGTCTATTGGAAAGATAGCTGGTGAACCAGTTGGTGGAAGTGGCTGATAGGTCAAGTGAAGAGAGTTGTTTTAGAAGTAAGCTATGGGAAATGGTATTGAAGGCCTTGGCCAGATCCAGAAACACAACAGATACAGTTGGCCTTTGTCTCTGGCTTAGTTAATAGTGCTGGTGAAGTTTAGGAGTGCTGCAATAGTGCTATGTCCTGGTCTGAAACCATGTGTGTGTGGGGGGGGGGCTGTTTGTTTATAAATGTTCCATTAGTTGATTATGAATGCATTTTTCAAGGGGGTTTGAAAGAGGGAAGAGAACAGGCATGGGTACAACGTTTGTATATCATTGCAGTTACCTCCATTTTGCAGTGTGATGATGTGAGATTTTTTTCCATATGGCTGGGACATGTGATTCTTGAACAGACCAATTTATGAGAGAGGATACTGGAAAGGAAATTGAGCTGGCTATTTTTAAGAAATCACTAGGAATGTCATCTGGACCTAGTGTTACTTGGTTTAATTTGCTTGAGTTATTTCTTGATTGTTGTCGTGAATAGACTGAATGTTAATGGAATTGGAAGGTGAGGTTGAGTGGGATACGGTCAGATTATTCCAGGATGTTGACTTGTTTTGAGTTTGGCTGTGAAGTAGTTTAGGAATGCCAGAGAGATAAAGTGAACACTGAAAGAATTAGCTGCTTCTTCTGGTGAGGAATGGGGGTTGAGGTTCGGTTGTCCATTTGAAGCATGGTGTAGTATTCTATGTATGGTGACCCAGAATTGTCTAGAATATTTGTAGCATCTATTCTAAAAATTATAGTAATAAAGTTTCTTGTCAAGTTTGATCTCACATTTGGTTTTATTTCATATATATTTATATTGTTGAAGATTGCTTTCTGTTTTATTATTGAGCTAAGCCTTCCAGGCTTTATTTCTATTCCTCATTAAATTTTTGGTGGGAGTAAGCCAAGGAGCAGCATAGTTTTGTACACTTTTAAGCCTAAGGGGGAGCATGCATTTCAGTAAGTCAATAAAATATCTTATTAAAATAGTCAACATCATTATCTAGTGTCAAGACTTTTATGATGTTCTTGTTGTGAGATTGCAGTAAGGTGTTAAACATTTTGGGGTTGTTTACATATATATATATATATATATATATATATATATATATATATATATATATATAGATAGATATATATATAGATATATATATATATATATATGTATTTGTGTGTGTGTGTGTGTGTGTGTGTGTTATATAAGTTATTGCTGCACACCATTTTATCGTGTCTGACACATAGTACCTACTCTGAAAATATGCAACAAAATAATGTAAAGGTGTAGGTATCTGGCACTTCCAATGCAAAAAGATAGAGGAAAAGTTGACGAGTCTGATAAAGTGTCATGAGCTGTGGAAGTGCTTATATGTTTGTGCAATAAACTATATTTGGTTTTACCTCAGTATGTGGTCAACTTATTGTCTGTTTTGTATTAAGAAAATTTGCTAGCATTTGCTAAATAATGACTCTACTTTGAATTAGGTGTACCCCAGACTAGACGTATTTCTTATAAGAGAAGTAAAATATTAAAGATTATCAGAGTCACAGTTGCTACAGAGATGTAATGCTGAGATATGTAACTTAATATATAGCTGCAGGGGCGCATTTCTGTGTGGCACATGTTCACTTGATCTAATGAAGTTTGTATGAATATATTAATAGAAAAAGTTAATGATAAACATAGGTTTGCATGCCTTAAGAGTGTGTAGTACACACCTTAAAAGGTTCTTGTAGCCTGACATATGTTGGGTAGACCAGTAGGAAATTTAAAAAACAGACTGCAAGAATACGTTAGAAACATCAAGCATAATATAATTGTGAGTCATGTTGTTCAATTGTTTGTTGGAGATCAGCAAATCTATGCTAATGTGTTGTCAGCTAATATCTTTAGGTTTCTTAGCTGCAGTTTTTAACAGACTCCCTTTCTCCACATATGTTATTCAATGTAGTACATTTGAACAACAATCAGCACACATAAAAATGTGCAACATTATCTGAATGGCCGTGTTTAACTTCACACACACCCTTGGCCTTCTGCAGTAGGCTATTCATCACTCTGTTTATTTTTATATTTCAAATCATTTCTGAAAAAGCCATGCAAAATGACAGTTTATTTCCTGTTTGCAGTGTGCAGTCATACCTCTGCTTTGTTTTATTTTTACTGTAGCACCAGTGGTTAATCTGAAGGGGGGGGGGGTTGTCAGAGAAACTTTTTTTTCTGGCACTTTCTGAATCTGAAACTTAACATAAGTTCATGAAGGTGCAATTTCCTAATTGCAATATTCTTTACATGTTACTAAGCTCTGCTTTTTATATATTTATAAGTTGTTGTGTCTTTCGGCTTTTCCCGGTTAGGGGTCGCCACAGCGGAACTCCGGTCCGCTAATGATTGGCAGTAGATTTTTACGTGCCGAGTTGCCAGCCCTGACGCACAACCTTCAATGAAGGTACGCCCATTCATGCATGTCTCCACACAGAAGATGCTCTAGCTGAGAATCGAACAGGACAACGTCTTACTGTAAGGCGACAACACTACAGCAGCACCACCACCGCAGTACTTTCTTTATAAGTAATATTAGTAAATACAGATTAAATCTTAATAATTTGTGATTATATAGTTTTTATAAGCTGCCTTAAAATTCCAAAGATTCAGATTCTATTTCTGTCCCATGCCAAAATATATGGAAGCACATAGTCCCTATAGAGAGTACTTTATAGAGTTTTAGTCAGTTTATTTTACTTTTTAGTATTAATACATTTTGTTCTCTGCTTTAAGAACCACTGCCTTAAAAAAAGCTGTAATATTGTCTCTGGTACATGTACATTCATTATCATTTAAAATGCTGTCTGACATTCTCCCCAGATCTTCACTGATGGCGTCATTTTCTTAGGGTTTCCCCATTTTTTATTATCATAACGGATGTTGTTTTCAAGTCGCACGATGATACATTTGTTCATATTAAAGGAGGGGGTTAGTATTACAGCATTAGGGGTGGATTTTTCTAGATCATCTAGGAAAACTTCAGCATCAAATATTGCAATGACTATGCTTTGCAGTCATCAACATATTTGGATATCAATAGTTTGTTTCAGTTTCACAGATGAGAATAGTCTAGAAAGAGGTACTGTGAGGTGACACTGCTGGAATAGTCCCACAATGACAGACAAATGTACACACACACACACACACACACACACACACACACACACACACACACACACACACACACTGTGGTTTAATCAGTGCTTTACCCATTTAATGATATATGGATTAATATTGAAGGTTTTTATTTACCAGTTATTTCCTTATTTAAAATAAGCTTGAATGAAAGTCACATATTATTGTGTCCTCAAAGAATGCCACTAAATTCAAAATGCTATGTCTCTTTAACAGACTAGTGCTGTTTTACATGTCTAACAGAAGTATGTCTCCTGAGGCACTTTAGATGAGTTGCATTTTGTCGTTCTCTAATTTTACATTAAATACTGGTTATACTGACAGAAACTAAAATGTATGAAAGTTAAGTGACTACCTTCTTAGCGAATTATCACAAATACAGCCCCTTACCATAGGCCCACATCATATATTTTGTTTAACATGAGTAATAAGTTATTGTTCAGGTTTTCCATTAATGAGCACAGAAAAGTACCAAATATTTTTTCTGGTCCCATACTATCTAAGCCCCCCTCCGCTTTCTTCTTACATATGACAGCAGTTATCATCTTATCTTGTCAGCTGTTATATAAGTAATGTTTCCTTTTGTCTCCAGAGCACATTGACTTGTAGCATTGGTTATTATCGAATTCTGCACAAAATTCTCTGCAAGTACATCTATTATGTTCTGCAGCCAGGTGATCATTTTATCATTTGTTGGTACCATCTTACATCCACATTTCTTCCTTTGGGTGTTCTGGTGTAACTGAAGAATCACATATTATTGCTTTCAGTCTTAGATTGTAAGTGGAAAGTATAGTTATACATGGAGGATTTGATTACATAATACTTTGTTTAATCTGGACTTTTCTTTGTGACAAGACACATTTATTTCTTCCTGATACTGCTGAGAAGAAAATTATTGCAATAATCGTACAATGTCAGAAAAACACAATGCATCTCTCATGAAAGCACAGCAGTGCAGCAGGGTACAGACTACTCCACGAAGACTGAGCACGGATGTGGTACATTGTAAATGCATTACAGTTCACTTCTATTTCATTGTGTTATATCTGCAGTAAGGAGAACATCCAAGCAGTAAAACCATAGCTATTACATTTCTGCTGCCTGTTAACTTCACTAAACACTATTTTCAGATAGAATTTGTGACTGTAGACTGACAAGGACTAAAGGCTACTCAGCTGAGTTAAGCTTTTACAGGAAATACTATTGAGCAATCTAGGTTTAATATTCTAGGAAAGGTAAACATATCTTTGGCAACAACCATCACCATCACTAATGCAGTGAATGATTAGACAATACATTCCATTCTAGTGGTAGTCTAGATCCAAGCTGTTAAAATAGCACTTTTTCAAAGGTAACCCGAAAACAGGTGTAGCTCCTTAATGATAAAATATATTTATAATAAGAATGCAAAGTAACAACTGCAACGTATGCTGGAATCTTCTCATCTCATGCAGATTATATACTAATCAATAGACAAAAAATACTTACCTCCATCAGACTCAAATATTGCAGTAATTCCAAATGAAGATGGGTCCATCATTTTTTTCCTTTTAAATGGATTTGCCCAATTAGGCTCTGATGTATCTAAGTTTTGAAATTTTGAGACAAGGAATTTCTGTGAAATGCAACAGTTACAGAGATAGTTTGCCAAGCATCACATTGGCCTAGCTAATCTCTTGTATGCTGATTTTAATAGCCCTGACTCACAAAATAATGTGCTCTGATATTTAATATAATTCATAAAAATACCTTTTGTACATATATCTCTTTTCTGAATGTGTTTCTATACTATACCTCTGCCAGACACTTTCTTATTTTGTGACAAGATTGGGAATATACCATATTAAAGTATATGGGAAGGTCTCCTACATTCCTTATTATTTACATTATATTTTGGTGTGCAATAAATCAGAGGTGTTGATCATATAATGTTACAGTTTATTATTTTTCTTCACTTTTACAGTGGGTCATTTTCCACTATGATGGCAATCTAGCCATGTGAATATATATCGTTTCTACAGGCTGTGTTGGAAAATATAGGTTACACATGTTTTAGTTACCCTAAATGTGTTTACTGCAAGCTGCTGTCCACTTCCCCATAACCTTTTTTGTCTTATCTGCACTCCACTTCTTAAGTGCTCTTTTAAATTGTCTCAGTTTTCTTCTATTGCCTTCTGCTGTCTCCACTGATATTGTTTTTTTTTTTTTTCCTTTGCCTTCAACAGTCTCCACCTTCCTGTGAGAGCTATTCAGAACTACTGTATTTCTACATTTACTAATACTAATTAGCTTAATCAATAAGCTGTTGAATGTAGTACTGCCCACACACACACACACACACACACACACACACACACACACACACACACACACACACACACACACACACACACACACTTAAAGTCACTCTCTCTTCTTACCTGTCCATCTACAGTTGTTGCATTGTCCCTGTTGTTGCAGAACTGTGCTTTCTCCACAATCCACTCTGTCCCACTAGACAGTGGGATTAGTTTGAACCCCCTCTGTCTCTCCACACAACTATATGGCTCAGCTAATTTTATAATTTACTATATCACATCCCTTCTCTTCTCCACCAATCCTTCTTCTTTTCCCTACCATATCTTCTTCCTTCAATTTTACATATTAACTTGCCCCACTTACAACTGCAACTTGTGTTTGTCAACAAGCTCCCTGTCATCTTCTTTGCTCCCCTTCTATAGCAATGACACCTTTCTGGCTTTTATCATTCACTAGCAGTATATTTAGTAGATTGTTATGAATGTTAACCATGCACATCAAACAGCTTATTCAACGTTCATTTGTGCTGTCTCTCCCTAATGCTGATGGACATTCCTTGTGCTGTCAGACTTTTGTCATACCACAGTATTTACTCCCAGGTGGTTTCATAACTGGATTATATTTTACAAGATATGTATACTAAGGTTTACCTTTCCCTTAGTATGCCAAGTCCAATGAGGGTATTCTTCTAGCCACATTAAACACATTGAGCTTGTCTGGCTATCAAAAAATAGCACTGATGTTGCGTTGTCACTTGTCACCGAATCCTATCTAAAACCAGAGGATGACTATCCTTTTAGTAATGACTCAAAATTACCAAGCTTTTAACAGTATTGTATGTGGCAAAAAAGTGAGAGGGATGGTACTCAACTGATTCCCATGACCCTAATGTGTAAAATGATTGTTAATTCTATCAACCACACCAAGAAGATTCAAACTGAGCTCATTGTGGATTCCTTGAAAGATAACCATCTAAAACTCAAGATTGGACCTGCTTAATTCTAACACTTATCAGTCCATGTATTCCTTCATCTCGCATATTTAATCTTCTCTTACAGTTATAATCTTTACAGACTTATGGAAACATCTTCTAATTATATCCACCCACAATTACTGTTCTTCTGTCTTCATATCCAACATCCATTTTGTCTGCTTAGTATTAGTTCTTGGCATTATATTAGAAAGGACTGACTCTACTGAACTAACAAATTACCAGAATATTCTGTCTTGTTACAGCATCATGCCTAGCATGGTCTCTGAAAAATGTGAACATTATTTCAGCCTTAATCTCACAAACTACATTTATTACAAAATGGACGAAGGTTCCTTCCCTAGTGCAGTTGCTATCAATGTAAACAAAGGCTTTGATTTGGTCTCCCACTCATTCAATGTGAATGCCTCATAGCTTAGACAAGAGACTCCCATCTGGTACTACTACTGCCAAAAGCCTGGTCTAGCAGACTAAGGTGAATAAAACTATGTCTAGACCTTTCCATTACTTCCAAGCCATCCCATAGGCTCACTTCTATGAGGCCTTCCACATCTTCTTAAACTCAGGTGTTATGCAGAATCCTTGGGAAAATATCACATGCTGTGCTGAACATATGGTCCCATCATCACGTGATCACTTCAGACCCATTCTTCTCAAAGACTTTATGTCACTCAGCTGATGGCAGGGTATTAAAATACTAACTCTGAATGCTGACTAAACCAAATCCATGTAGTTTAAGACTACTAACAAGAGATGCCAAGAATCACAGGACTGCACCATCACTGTTTTGTGACGTATGGAAACTATACATTCCTTCAAATGCCTTGGTGTTATGCTTGACCCCTCTGAGTAAGATGTTTAACTATGAATGAGATATCTTCAAATGTCAGGAAGAATGTTCAGCCACTGTATACATATCTTGTTTTAATATCAAACATAGAACTTAATGAATATTCCTCATGATTCTAATATACATTATATGTTAATTAAATTACTCTAGAATAAACCATAAATTTTTTAACTGTGGATTTTTTGAAAAAGCTGAAACAATGCTACATATCCATTTTTGATTGTATAATGGTGTGTATTGATTCTGTTGTTTACTCAGCTTGCGTATTTTAGATATGCAACATTGCATTGCAGGACAACTAATTCCCAATTGAATGTAATCAGCTTATATGCCATGCAAAGTGCCTCACATCCGAAAACAACAAATGCCAGCTTTATTCAAAATCAATAGAAAACCGACCAAACTGTCAAAAGAAACATAAACTAAAAGAAATTACCACCTCTAAAATATAAGATGCAAAAAACATATATTTTCCAGGGAATAAACCCCTGCCTTTGCAGCACCAAATTTTATGGCCTGAATGAACACGCAACCTAAATGTATTGTTTACATTAAGTTAGTTAAGTTATATGCCCTTGAGTCAAAATGACTCTATGGGAAGGCCCCATATGGTTCATATACCATGTTACAGAAGAAGAAGATGCCAGAGCTTTCTTTCACACTGATGCTGCCCAGTTGTGCCCCAACTAGGTTTCAAACCCAAGTCTTGCAGATGGCAATCCTTCACCATAACCTCTATGCTATCAGTCTGGACAAGGGATTGCATAACACACATATTACACACAGACATATTATTTATGGCCTGGAAGCATTCAAGCTAAATTTGTTATTCACCTTGGCTTCTGTGGCCTTCTGGTCTTAATGAAAAATTACTTTTTAAGTAATCTCAGTCATTTAGTCCTATTTCCATCCTGATACGTTTTTCTGTGTCTGCTCGTTATTGCATTTACTATTCTTATTACGTGTTTTTCTTGTGATTACCTGATTTCATCTGTCTGCTTATAAACTGTGCTACCTTAATTAGGTTCCATAACTGTAATTTTCAGGCTGCTGTGCTCTGTCCATCCCATTATCCCTAACTTGTTTTCCCTAATTCTTTCCTTATTTATCTCTGATGTATGTCCCTCAACCCCCCCCCACACACACACACACACCCACACACACCACACACACACACACACACACACACACACACACACACACACACACACACACACACACACACACACACACACACACACACACACACACACACCTACTGCTACACACACACACACACACACACCTACTGCTACACACACACACACACACACACACACACACACACACACACACACACACACACACACACACACACACACACACACACACAACACACACACACACACACACATGCACACACACACACACACACACACACACACACACACACACACACACACACACACACACACACACACACACACATCTACTGCTACACACAAATATACAAGTGTAAAAATACACATTTGTTAAATAAGATGGGGCTGATCTACATGGACCTTCAGGCTCAGTCCAGGAGTGCTGTCTTGTTAATAGGCATATGAAGGATGTATGGGAATCAAACTTAGAAATGCCAGTAAGTAGGAATATTAGCCACAGATTTAAACCTCTCTGCTAAACTACCAACTGATCTCATTTATCTCGAATCACTTATTCTCCTTTGCTTCTCAGCTAACATAACTTTTTTTTTTAATCTTACAGGTTCTCACTGAAGATGACTTCCAGTACAGATGTCACTTTTAACCTGTATTTTCTATTAACAGCATCCCTTTATAATCGATTTTTGATTTGTTTCTATAGCAAATGCTGAAAAGCACTTAAGACTGGATGTCACACACAAACTGCTTATACATATATGCAAATATAGATACAGGACTGGAGAATACCACACAAACTACAAAATGAAAATGCATTTTTCAGTGAAAGAAATGGAGTTTCATCAGTTACAAATAAAGTATATCATAATGTTTCTGAAATGGGCAAGCTCCCCTTCACCCATTACATGTGGGCAATTCACTCCCACACCTCATTACTTAAATGTTCTAAGGTCATGGTAGCAGATCAGTGAAAAAAGACAAATATACCAACATGAAAGGCACATTTCTCTGCAGCAGACACAATCAAATCATAACTGAAGTAGAACTGCAGTCACAATTTGGCAGCTTGCACCACATATCAGCATATGCTCCCCCTGCTCCGGCAGGCTTCCTTCTGCTCCAAAAGAAGGCTTTGCCAAAACAGGTTGAGGAAGAGTTAATGGAGGAACTAAAGCAATGCCTACTGCAGGATCATGAACTGACAGTACAACAACAAAAGTGCAGCAAGCCAGGCTTTCTCATCACTGCCTTGCTATTCTTAAATAAGTCTAGTTCTACCGGGTGGTACATTATTACTTGTACACCAAGTAAGGACTGGAACTGGAGTAGCTCTAAACATAATTGAAATGTGATCATTTTAAAGATAAATAATTTCTTGAAATTAGAAATGTCCCCCCCCCCGTCTCAAAGTTCCCTGCTGAAGAGTGTCTTCCAAGGCCATCCACCTTGAAATTAAAACACTCTAAAGAATCCTGACTAAGTGAGAAACAGTAATGTTCTTGGAAGCTCTAGGCAGGATAAATAGCACAGCACTTGAGTATGGTATACATTGCATAGCAATTGAGTATGGGATACATTGCATAGCAAGCAATATTGTTAGGACTGAACTTAGGGTGCCACATTGTTTCTCAATAGCCAAATGCTGCAAATGCTCAGTAGTGTTAAACAATCTTTATGAACCCTACACTGAAAGTGCCTTACTGACGCAGAAAAAAGCTCCCAGGGTGCAATACTACAATTCTCACAGATTGTTTCTGGTGCTTGTGGGAGTGAAGTTCCACTTTGCTCCTCACCATACCACATTCCCACCCACCCTTATGTCATTTAATTTATACCCATCTAACTACTCCTTCCAGTTTCTTAACCAGACATCTAACCAGTGAGAAATCCACTTCTCCTTTGAAGCACAACTACTTGACAAATCAACTGACTACCATTAATTCCCATTCAATATTTGATCACCACTTACTCTTCCCTTTTATGTCCTGACTCAGTTATTCCTTAGCCTATTCCTTAGGGAAGTAAATAGTGTGGGAAGAAATAGCCAGGGAATTGTTATGGCTAGGCTTGTATAGGCCCTAGGGCCAATAGCCTAGTACCAACCTATGAACCTATGAACCTAATAATCACTATCTTAACATAAATATATTCATAACTCTGTTCATTATAGTGGCTATAGCCCATGACCAGATAGGCTACTAAAATGTTCATCAGTTTCGTACAGCCTAACTGCTAAATACGTTTCTCTAAGTCATTATATCTTAGTCTCCGACCATAAGTGGCAGATAGCCTTTTAAATTCATTCATGTTTCACACACAGTGTCTACTCCAATCTTACAGCCTAGTTGGCAGATAGACTGCTATTTCTTAAACATCATCACTCCTTTGTCTCCTAAATCTCATTATGTTTTTCATACACTCTAGGGAAAACTCCTTCTCCCTGTTTTCTTCAGCCTAGGTGGCAGGTATGCTACTTCTTATACATGCTCATTACACATCATTCTCGTACATCCGTTCTTCCTATAGCCTTGGAAGCAGATAGACTTCCTCTCCTTCTTCCTAAACCTTACCATTCCTTTTCATAAACCTTGGTGTCAGCTAAGGGGCATATCCACCTCCTCTCCTATCTATATCTGATTTCCATAGCCTGGGTGACAGGTATGCTATTTTCTCACACCCTACCATATTTCTTTAGCTTAAGGTGGCAGATAGGCTGCTGTTTTCACTGCAGTATTTTTCATACAGCCTAGATGGCAGCCAAGCTGCATTTTATGCAACACCTTTCATCCTACAGCATAGGTGACAGATATGCTAATTATACACATTCTCTCTTAACTGATATGGCCTCAACAACCTCACCTCTTCCATTGGGGACAACAAAAAATACATACCGTCTCTTACACACTAAACCAGGAGTCTTACTACTTAGCTCAACATGTTTAACCTCAGGACAACTGTCTTAAGGTTTGCTCTTCTCCCTGGCTGCATATGGTTATCTAATTCTATTCCACCTTCCATTACATGTGAACCCAGTCATCACTGTCATGATAATTGCAAATAATTATTTCCCCCAGAATTTCAGCACTATTCCGAATAGCTAACCTATACTTAAAAATACCTAATCCAAACCTTCTTAGTGCGCCAATTCCAATTAGCATCATAATGGAATTACTTTCTAAACATTTCTACCTGCTACTCAAACTCTTCAAATCTGGGGATATTCACACTAACTCAGGCCCAACAACCCAACATTTCCAGGCCTTATCAATAACAAGATAAAATCTGCAGAATAAGTTCATAAAGATTGCTTGCCTTAATACTTAAAGCATAAACAATATACGTGCAACAGTGAAAGCCTGGCTAACCAATGAACAACCTCATATTGTTACCATATCTGAAATCTGGATGAAAAATCATATAATTCCATCTTCATTTATTCACTCTAACTATTCTGTTATCTCCAACCTAAGACCAGGACCCATACTACATGGATGTATCTTGTTACTAATCAAACAAAACTCCTCATTTGCAATTATAAAGACTAACCCAATGACAAGTAACCAGAATGGGTACTATGTCACATTACTACTGGAAATCCACATACCTTACCACAGCCTGTCTATATACCCCCACCTTTCTACCCCAACTCAACAAAATAGAGTTCAGGAAATATTTCTTAAGAATACTGCTAATCACATTGCCATCTTGGGTGACTTTAATACAAATGCCATTGGACCAGATGCTAAGCAACTTAATAGAATGTTACAACCATGCAATCTTGAATAACTTGTTAAAATTAACCTTTTAACAAGTAATGATCCTACGTTAGACTTAATATTATCAATAACATTAAACCTAAGGGCGGATGTTCCCCATAACAGTTTTGTGACCATTTTTTAGTAGTATCTCACTGGTCTTTAAAACCATAAAAATACCTCCCCAGATAATACTGGGTCGGCATTTCCTTGAACAACAAATTGCAGAATTGGAAACTGCACCAAATTGTATACATTGGACAGCATTACATGAAATTATTGACCATTCATTGGCATAAAATTACTTCTTCACCACCTTATCTTTAGTGCAAAATATTCTTTCCCAACTACCAAAAGAAGACTAAGAGGGCAACAAATGATATCAAAACAATGATGAAATATAGGGATAATGCCTGGAAAGCAAGGAAAGAAAACCCACAAGATAATCATTTGTATGAAGCATGCCTCATCTTTAAGAAAAAAAACTAGAATAGCAACAGATTCAGCAAAAGCCAACCTGTCTGAGACAAAAACAGACTACAACTAACTAAACTATGCTAATCAACCAGTTCTCTAGTTCTCTAAATTTTGCAGAAAATGATAAATCTTTCTTAATACAAAATATAAACAGACTGCTTTAAAACCACAGATAAGATCTCCTCCGGACTATACCACTTGGTTGAAAATGCAGTTGTATTCCATTTAAACAAAATCTCTGTAAATGAAACCAAAAAAAAAAAAGTAAAAAAGTCATTCCTCTTAACCCAAACATACTTCACAACACCCAACTTTCCTCAGAAGAGCTTCTGAAAAGACAGCTAAACACTTAACTTTTGTTTTTAATCTCTTCTAATGGACTGAAAGACTAAAAGCCTCTTCAAACACATAAACGTTATGAGCTTCTATCAAACTGTCAGCAGAAACTCTGTAATGCCTTCAGTCCCACAACAGTCTTAGACATAGCATCTGATAGCCACCTAAAAACATAAACAAGGGTCATATAACAGCTGGAGTTTTTGTTGACATGTTTAGAGCCTTTGAGTCAACACAATCTATTATTTTTTATTTGTTTAATATTTGTTTACTGGGAAAGTCCGACTGAGACAGAGCCCCATTTTCAGCGGAGGTCCAGGGAAAAATGCTCCAGATGCATGTGAGAGGAAACCAACGTGAATGCAGGGAGGACATGCAGACTATGCAGAGAAGGTACCCCAGCCAAGAATCAAACCTGAGAACCTCTTGCTGTGAGGTGACAAAGCTAATAGCTACACCACACAAATTAACCAGGCTAAGTAAACTAAACTTTTAGGGATAACACCTTTACATGGCTCAGGAACTACCATGCAGATAGAACTTTCCACATGTCTTATAATAATCAATTCTCTTAGGAAGGGACCTTTAACATTGGGTCTCTCAAGGGTTTGTGGTAGGCCCTCTTCTCTTTTCAATTTTTATTAATGACCTAACCTGTGACCTCCAACATCTTGATGCCATACTACACATTGATATTTTACACATTGAAAGCCACATAACCCACAATGCACTTCAACTTCACTTCCAAAGAAGCTTTAATGACTTGTCAGAATGGGCAACTACTAACAAACTATTTGATCAACCCTAAAAACAAATATGATGTGATTTGCTATGGCAAATAAACTTTCAAAATCATCACCTATATCACTCATAGATAGTCTAAGCTACCTAATTCCATAGTATGCATAATATGCTTACAATAAGCAGCAAAATGCAAGCTGTACACTCTTATGTGAAATCAAGTTTTAGCTACACATCAATGCAGAGCTTGCATTTTACAACAAGCTTGCCTGCATGGCATAGAACGACAGATAGTATTCATCCTTTGACCTTCATGTAAGTGCCAAGTGTTCGGCTCAGCAGTGCTACCTTTACTCATATAACGCTAAAGGGCAGATTCTGCTGTAACCTCTAATAAATGTGCAGGTACCCTCATAAATGTTTTGTCCAGTTGCATGAGGGTGAGGGATCTAAATTTCTCCATTACATATGACTTCTCATTAGGGGTATGTATATTGAAAAAAGAAATCCATTCCAGTAGTAGAAGCAATTCACCTCACAACATGCTGTATCTGTATGTGTGTGTGTGTGTGTGTGTGTGTGTGTGTGTGTGTGTGTGTGTGTGTGTGTGTGTGTGTGTGTTTGTGTGTGTGTGTGTGCAGCAGACACACATTGGACATTCACTCTGCATGAGGACTGCATTAGGCCTGCAATATCTTATATTTACACCTGCCAGTCTTTTTATTTGGTATTTAAGTTTGTTTGATTTTAAGGTATGTGTACCCCCTCATCAGCATGATTAGTCATATCAATGGGAGAAGAACAAGTATTTCTAGATTTGGCAGTTTAGTACTTAAAACTTGTTTGGATTTATAGATTAATCCTGGCAAAGCAAGGCAAGCCGCTTAGAAACAGTACTACCAGAAATACCTATTTTGGGTGTTTTTTTAGCAGAGTCCCTCATGTGTCCCATCTAGGACGTTAATAGAGAAATCATTTCTTCAATTTGTACTAAAGCTTACCCTAAGGCAAATATGTGATACTTCAGGACCTGGGTATTATTTATCCTAGACAGGAGAATTGCTGCATTTTATCCATTTACTCAGTTAACCAGGAAGTCTCAGATCCAAAGAATCAGTTTTAGAAGAGAACCTGGGGCTAAAATAATCACATATGGAAACATTCAAAAACAACACTAGCCAAAGATAAACTTTTTTAAAGTACCAGGAACACAAAGGCATGATAACAATGAGAAGTTATGACCTTAGGCCCTGTAAAACCTAAGCACTCACAGGAAATAAATGAAGTTTTTTTGGAAATGTCTGCACATTGTACAAATAGCAGAAATACTGGATAGAAGACAAGAGAAGGATGCAAGACAGAGTCTCATTATCCTGGTAATATCTGTAGGTGACGTAGCAAAGGCAGAAGCTAAACAATATGGAAGGAATGAGGCTTTTAGACATATGCACATTAGCATTCTATTGTGCACAACTTGCAGAAATTAATCACTGCCATATGTCTTGACATAGAAGTGTTAAGCTTATTCAAGGTAAGGCATCTTCAGTGTAACTATAGACCTATTGGTCTTACTAGCCTCATATGTAAAACTATGGAGAGCATTACCTCCGACTTCATTAATCTGGACGTTGCTAATCTCTTAATCATGGACCCTAATCCGTTTAGCTTTGTTAAATGCAGGTTGTATAACCTTGTTAATTTCTTTGAAAAAGTCACAGTAGCAGTGTATAGCAGTTACGTAGTACTTACAGCATATCTGGACCTGACCAAGACCTTTGACACTATTCCTTATTTAGGCATTATTGACAGACTTGTTAATATGAATATAAATCCATATGCTCTGTGGATGATTGATAACTCACTGTCTGAAACAAATATTGCGGTTAAAGTGAGAGATGCCACTTCTAAAAAATGAGTTAATAGTGGTATACCTCAGGGGTCAGTGTTGGGTCCCATTCTATTTGCCATCTATTTGTCTGACCTTCAAGCCATCATTCCTGGCTTGTGGTTACGTAAATTTATAGAAAGATGAAAATCAGGTGGTGTTATTCATTCTTCCAATGACTCACAATTGCTTCAGTATGGGTTAAGACTATGTTCACAACTGGTGAAAGTATGAAATATATGGCATAATTTTGTTAAAGAAAACAGTTCTATGTCATACCATGTAGGTGAAAATCCCCAATAAGAAACTGCTGTGAGAGATCTAAGTGCTGTTGTTAACAGTTCTCCCTATTTTACCACCATGTCTCTGTCATAGTTTAGAAAGCCTTCTGTCTAGCTCATCTATTTTCCAAAGACATTTCCTCTAGATTTAGAGAAGTTTTAATTACCCGTTACTCATCTCTCATCAGAGACATTATTGACTATAATGCCCATTTTGTCATGTATTTGTCTAAATATATCACTCAGCCTGAGAAACCTCAAGAGATTCCTAACTGAAAAGATCTGTGGCCTCAAGACCCTCAGACAGAATGGCAGCCCACTCTCTTTACTCCACCTATTACAGACTCCTGTGTGGTGATCTGTGTCGATAGCTAGGATGCCCTGAAATATTGAACCTTCCTCAAATACCTGCTTAAGAGAAGCAAACCTTCATCAACAGATAACTAAGACTCACTGGCATGATAGATTCATTTCATACCATATTCCTCACCTCGGAAATAAACGTCCATTACATGTCAGGTACAGTAGCACCCTTGCCACCTTCAAGGTAAACCTAGATAGTTGCATGGCAACCTTAAATTCTCCTCTGGTCTATCTGACTGCCTTGAGGATGGAGGTAACTTCTGAATATGGTTTATTGGCTAGGCTTGTAGTGGTCTATGGACTGATTGCCTAATATTTACTTTTGAACCTATGAATTTATAGTCTGTTAACAAGGAAACTACTGGAGATAATTACATCATCAGTAGCTATGTGGCTAGATCTGAGATGGAAAATGTCTGCAGTAAGAGAGGCATTTTCTTTTCTTTACCTCTTAATCCAAACTATCAGATCCCAGGAATGGCAAGCCAATGGATACTTAGGTAACACCACTCTCAAACAAAAATGAGAAAGGTCCTATGAAATGCTCTAAGGAAATTGCTTTGCATACTGAGTCAGCACCAGGAAAAGGCGGAGTGTTCACATTCAGTACTAAAGCATTACTCTTAAAGGCTTACTCATAAATGAAAAGGCTGGCACCCTTCAAAAAGATGTACAACCGGCTAATGTAAACTCTTGGCTAGGCTTATAAAGGTCTCAGGGTGAATACCCTAGCAACTTCCGATGATCCTATGATCCTATGTACTGGCAGAGAGCAACCTACAGGATTAGCTCACCTTGACCAATGAGAATCAGCCTCAGTTAATGTTCCTGAGTACCTTAAGTAATATGAAAACATACACATTTTACATCTATCTCTCTTTTTATCAGAACATCACCACATTTGTTTCATAAATGAAAATCCTGTAAGAAGCATATATGCATGACATCCACAATTCAAGAACATATTTTGGTATGCCATGCACACACTAAAGACTTCATACATATTTTAAAAAGCATGAAGTGTGTCATGAATGAATAAATATCAAGCCTTATTAAATAGTTATAATAATTGTATTACATATACTGCTATCATATTTTGGACATTCTATGTATATGATAATAATGAAATACATTTGTCATGCAGTATACTATTGTGATATTCTGCCTTATTGCTTTCATGTTTTAAGTTTCTGTATGTCTATGTTCTTCGCTGTTAAAAACGTGATAGTGTCTGACCCAAGTCTTGTCTAAACAGGTTTAGTTGGCTAGCCACATGACCTGATTAAAAAAAAATAAAAAAACAAAGAAAATAAATCGATAATAAATAATTATTTGCCTGAAAACAATATTACTCTGCCTGCATATGCAAATTAAAACAAAACTAAACAAAAAATGTTTTAAAAGCTCAACTTCTTAAACAAATCAGGGCATGTCAAGTCCAAAATGTGTTTCTACTTAACATTCCTTTCTGCAACAATCATGAGATTTACCACATGTGTAAGTTCAGGGAATGGTATTGAGTTTTTCTCCAGCATCCTTTGAGTTTGACTTTGGAAACAAATTTGCTTGCTGTCCATTAGGGCAACAAATAAAAAAATATATATATAAATATATTTATATATTTATATATTTGTCATTACTTTTGACTTTTTAGATGCCAAGTGATATAATGTATACCTGAGCTGAAACCTAAATGAATACAAGCTATCCAGCAGTGCAGCAAAATTTTCCTACTACAGAACATTCATATCGATATGTGGCTAGAAGTAAATTAAAAAAAAAAATCTGTAATTTTCTCCGAACTCCTTACAATGAAATCTGAGGAGACTTGGACAAGAACCTCCCAGTGGGTATAATGCTTTTCGATTTAGAAAAAAAGGCTTTCATCATGGTTTCCCATAATGTTATTCTTAGTTAACTGTGTGAATGAGAACTGGACCAATAATAATAACAAAACAGATGTATTTCTGGCTGTTAGAATGAATGATCCCAAAGGCACTTCTCAGACATTAAACATCCTGCTGGAGTAAAATTACCAGGGGGGTCCTTCTAGGATGCATCCTGCTTCCCATCTGGTTCAGTACTTAAGTTCCTGATCATTTCACTACAATGAACGGATAAGTAAAATACTGATTAAATTGAACTCTACTGAACAATTAATAGCTAAGAATCATTTTATATCTCCCAAAGACATATATTGCATCTTAACAAAATAGGGAAAAATAAATATTAATTTCAATACTTCTTGATCAAAGATTCTGCATTTTAATAAGAATAATTATGAAAAATGTTAACAGATAAAGCACTAGAAACTAAATATCATACATCAAAAACTGGTGGGTATTATAATTACTTACATGCTGTAAGTATTCAGAGAAGAATAGCATTTACACAAAATACTAACTACTGCCTTTAGTTTTACCTGTCATAGAATGCGGCTACACCTGTATCCACAACTAGCATCCACTTTAAGCACATTCACAGTAGGTAAAAATAAATAAATAAATTAATTAATTAAAAACTAAAAAAAGGCTCACTTGGATTAGTGCTTCACTTAAGAGCTAAGCTTTTTTGAACATCTTTCCACGTATATTTTCTACGTGTCCATAATATTCTTCAGAAATGCCATTTTATGGTTATAATTACATTTTGGTACACCAAAATTAGAGAAATTAAATGATAATCTACTTTATGTGTACAGCATTGAGAGTTTGCATTTATTAAAGCATGTTTCTTTTTATTACCAATTATTAGTAAAGAGAAACAAAATATTAAAATACTCTGGGAAGAGTCATAAAAGCACCCAATAAACTTGAACTTTATATTAGAAGGAAAATCTAGCAGATCAGGATTCTTCCCTCCTATATTAAAGCTACCATAGACAGTATGGTGACTCAGTGCTTAAGATCGCTTACATTTCCAAGGTCTGGAGTTCAGTGCTAACCTCTGGTTACTTTCGGTGTGGAGTCTGTATGTTCTTCCTGTGTCTGTGTGGGTTTTCTCCTGTTTCTTCCAACCTCTTAAAATTTGCTGGGATGACTGTGATTCTAAACTGCTCTTACATATTGCATTTACCTTTTGCCCTTGGGCCATGAGTCCTGGCTGACAAAGATATGAGATATACCAATTAATGCGCTCCATTAACAAATATAAACAGTCTCTTTTTCTTCTTCTTGTGATTTTGAACCATTTTCCAATTCACAGAAACTGATCTAGATTACCTGAAATTTTTTCAAGCAGCAGTTACGTGTAGAGCTCAACACTCATGAGCAAATCTATCCTATATGAGTTGTTACACTTTATTTTAAAATAAAAGCAATAAATTAAACCAGGTCCCACAATAAACAAGATGCAAATGTAGTTCAAACTCAACTTAGAACACACACACGCACACACACACACACACACACACACACACACACACACACACACACACACACACACACACACACACACACACACACACACACACACACACACACACACACACACACACACACACACACACACACACACACACACACCTAGGTATGGATACATTCATATAAAAAATAATATAATGAATTGTATAAAATGCTTCCTATTGCTCTCTTGAATTCTCATGACTGTTTGGTATAAACTCATAATTAACCCGATTTCACTACCCATCCATGTTCCAGTATTCCACATTTCTCAGTATCAACACCTCTTTCTAACAGCAAAATATAAACAGTCTCTTTTTCTTCTTGTGCTTTTGAACCATTTTCCAATTCACTGAATCTGATATAGATTACCTGAATCTAACATTTTTGATAAACCTGTGGTTTAATGATATGTTTTTGCATTCAGAAACAAACTTCTCTGTGTCATGAGCAATTAAATCATGTAATATATAAATCCTTGCCTGCCAGGTTAATTATGTAATTACTTTTATTTTTTTTTGCTTTCCTTCTTTCTTTTTTTTTTCTTACTTTGGGTAACTGTGCAAAGCCCACTAGCCAGAGGTCCATATTAGAATAGAATTCTGAGCACAAATTGATCACATGATTTGCTTGGAATCCCCCAGTGGTAGGCATCCTTTTTTATCAATAAGGTAAGTTTTAAATAGTTCAAAAATACTGGTTAAGGATAAAAAGGAATAACACATTTAAAAGTGATGAGTGACTGGTTGTGAGATTACTTCTACATAAGAGAGACAGAGATGCCTTTTCATAGTCAGTTTTACACCCAAATTACTCACTCTTATCAGTTTAATACTGCAGCATTTTTTCTGTCTAAATAAGAACGTTTATATTTTTATACACGTTCCAAGAATAAGAGACATGGACGCATATTTCACCAGTATTTGGAATTCATTAAAAAGACAGTGTGCTAATTAACACAAACAGTGGATGCCATGAACAATTCAGTACTGTGGTTCTTCACTTCTTCTACCAGTGCAATAATGCATAGTTACATTACTTAGAGAACAGGCAGCAAATTTTTTGGTCACCTTCTGTCACTCTTTACAGTTGACTAAGTACCCCAAATACTGTGCTGGGTCTACTAGCATGGCACTCTTATCTCACGGACAATGACAAAATTTTGCCACAGCCACCCAGGAACTTAAGGGTGCCCTGGAGGGTCATGCTGTCTATATCACTGATCTGGGTTTTTTCTTATATGATTTCCCCATAATTTCCCTTCCCTTGGTGACCTATCCCCAGAAGAGAGTGCAGTGGGGATGTCATGGACCTATCACCATTCCTCCTCAGCAGCTTGACCAATCCTCCCACTAACCATCAGGGTTATGCCTCCAGACCATGATGATGCCAGTTTCTATCAGAGATCATTGTGAGATGCCCATATCACCACCCATCCTTCTGGGATGGTAACAGCAACAGCAACCCCCCCCCCCCGCTACACCATCAGTCACATTTGCTTCTAATTGAGCCTGGGTCTCCTGGGCAGTAGTAATGACTTTATCCCTCTATACCACCAGAGAGGCATAGGCTTCACATGGTGATAGATTTGTATTTAGTCAGATATGTTAGCAGGATGTGGAAGTGAACTGGTATGTATGTATATATATATATCTATATTTATGTGTGTGTGTGTGTGTGTGTGTGTGTGTGTGTGTGTGTGTGTGTGTGTGTGTAGACAAAGGCCTGGTGTCCAATCATCTGGTCACTCTCTGTATCAACATGGTTCTTCTCACACACTAGAGTTTTATCCTGCCTTCCATAAATATGCTGATTGATTGGCTACTCCATACTGTCTATACATACATCTATATTATTTTTCCCTTGTGGGTTAGGTCGTGGATAAAAAAAGCATCTGAGAAGTTCCCTTCCTTACTTGCCGAGTTAATAAATTAAAATTAAATTAAAACAGTCCAGAAGGATGGATTATTTAATGAAATATATTAAACATCATGAAACAGTTGAGCTGGAAAAAATTAAGACATTTATCAAGAGAAATTTTACCAGCTAGTTAGTAGGAAACTACTCTGACAAACATTCTTTGGACAACTGAGAAAGATGACAAAGATAATGACAACAAGTTGGCAAAATATACTACGTACGATCTGGTTAATAAGGATGTTTTCAGAAAAAAATGGAAATAATATGGGAAAAAAAATCCTAGATGTATGCCTGTTCAAGAAATGACTTCTTATTTAAGAGCATGCTTCTTCCAAGACAAATGTGGAAAGAGTTAAGGTCAATCTCGCAAATGGTTTTGGCACAAATGGTGCCACATTTCTAGCATTTCATGCAGAAAATAGTACTTACACATGTATTTACCCTCCTACAAATGGGATTTAGTTAATTGTATAGGATTAGTATTTAAAACTGAAGGATTGTTGTTTAGCTTTTGTTGCTCTTAAATGGTAAGCATCAAACAAACAGATAAAAATTATTAGAAAGTGTTTTTTTGCACTGCAACAATATGGTGGAACAGCTTTTGAGATGCATTAAGATTCGAAAATAATTATGTCACACCCCACAGAATGCCTGGTCAGCTCGGGGATGGTGTGGTTAATGTTTTTATTATGAAATTTATGGTAATGTGTATGTTATTAATCAATAAAAAAATAAAGGATATGAGAAAAAACATGCTCTGTTTACAGTATGCTTATTTAATCTTGTCATCATAGCCTGTAGGCCAAGCAGCTGTACTTAAAGTGTCTTAATAATTCAGATACATTTTAAATAATGCATTATTTATTGTTGCACTTTAATTGTTTATGAGTCATTGCTTATAAGTGAAACATCTTTTAGACCTTCTCAATGATGTTTCCTTCCTACAATAAGATCCTTTTTTGAGAAACATTTTTTCCTTTAAGAACACTAATATATATATATATATATATATATATATATATATATATATATATACACATATTAATGGGTCTATATTAAATGAACGAAATGACAAAAGAGCGAATGCTCTTTCATCGACACATAAAAGCCGAAACCACAAAACAGCGAAGTTATGGAACAGTGATTTTTCTCCCAGGAAAAAGATTTGCTGGGACGTTCTCGGGACTTTGACATTTCCTCCACTGTGGCGCGATCTTGGAGTTAGTATATTTAAGTAGGGTGTGTGTGGGGTGAAGTCGTCCACTTTATTTTGTCTTTACATTTTTTTTTTGAGCAGCGATTTTTTTCCCTGGAAAAAAAAATTGTTGTTCTGTAACTTTTCTGTTTTGTGGTTTCGGCATTTATCTGTTGATGAAATTCATATGGTTGGGATCATATGATCAAAGTTTTGAAACATCGAACATAAAAGAAAAAAAAATAAAAACAGAAACTTGTTTTTTTTTACATTTTTGCAGGGGGCAACCTCCCTGCACTCCCCACACACCCTGCAAATGCAATATACCAACTCCAAGATTGCACTACATTGAGGAAAAGGGTACATTTCCCAATCTGAGCTGTACCATGATCTCCATTCAAAATGGTCAGTGTTTCAAAACTTCAATCATATGGTCTCGAACATATAAATTTTGAGGTTTTTGACACTTTGATCATATGATAGAGATCCATGATTATATCATGAAAAGTTGAAAACTTAAATGAATGAATCACAAATGGTGGAACAAAGAGAAAATCACAAAACACTAAATGACTCATAAGAGTGAATCACAAAACACTTAATGCTTCTCTCCCACTAAAAAAAGTTCTGTATTAGTAGAACCCAGCTACAAAATTGAGATAAAGTGTTGTCTTAAAAGTGATACACTTAGGGGAAAAGGTTTTAGTAACATAATGTGTATGATTATGGTTAGGGACAGGGCTATGGTTTGGGCTATGGCCAGCACACATGAATATGGTGGATAGGGATTAGAAAGTGGGAATATCTGTATGTATATGTATACATATATGCATATGTATGCGTATATGTATATATGGAATTAGGACATTTCATTGAAATGTCCTAATTCCAAACCACAGATTTTCAACTCTTACAAGTTAAAAAAATGAAGTCATTGAAAAAAAGCACAAAATACTCACTCTCCTGCACCCCCAAACCCTCTGTTAATTATATACACCAACTCTGGAATCACACTACAGTAGAGAAAGGGTATGTTTCCCAAACCCCCATGTGTTGTGATTTCGCTCAAAAAGCCTGTACAGCTGATTTTCGATCAGCTGTATCAGCATTTCCAACACTCATTAAAACATTGATCACATGTAAGCAAACTGTATATACATACAGAACACAGAAATAAATACACTTTCATGTTCATTTTTAAACAACTGTGGTAGCTACATTTTTGCTGTGCAAGCTTTAGCGTACTGGAAGCCAGCCCTGATATTTGCTGGTTTGCATTAGTGTTTCAAAAGCTCTAGGCAACCAGAGGGGAAAAAATCAAGATGGACCTAGAAAAAGAAAAGGAGTCACTGGAAATCAGAACACTGTGTATATATTCAGAAGTGTTTATTGTACCTTACAGATAGAACTTCTACTTTCATAGATAACAGGATGCAAGGCTGCATACTAAGTGAAGGAAAATACAGTTGTACAACTGGAGTTTTGGTAGGTAATGTAAATACAGCAGTGGGCACTGAATACTTGCCAACAAAGTTACTGGTATAACAGCAAAACCATCACGTGGGAACAAAGCTTATGTCAAAAGGACCAGATGTTTTTTGGAATATGCTATGCAAGTGTTATTGTAATTTCTTCTCTGTAATTTTCTAGTGGTTAGGGAGTGTTTTACATCTAACTGGCCATTTTCTCTTAAAAGTAAGCACATTGAATTTAAAGGAGGCCAATACAAGTATCCTGTTTCACATTCCTAAACAGGTTTTGGAAGGTGTCCACTAAATCAAACATATTATTGCTTGTATGTTTCAACAGGTGGATACCAAAAAGACTAAACCATTGTCTCCAAAGTCTTTCTACAATATATAAGGATTTTTTAAGACAGCCGAGTCTAGCATACACCTGTACTAGTCATTCTGTGCCATTACTTTAGCAGTACAAAAATGTCCTTGGTGAGAGATACTTCTAAATCATTAACATGCATAACATGTTTCAAAGTTATACAGTGTTTAGCTTACTGCAGTGAACTATGAAAACTACATAATGTTAAATTTGTACATTTTATGGCATGAGAATTTGAATGGGTTGTCATGGCTTAACTAAATAACATGAATGAGTGTTTTTATATCTCATAGAGTAGTCATACAAAGGAACATTCCATGTTTTAGACTAGAGTATTCTG
>NC_056730.1:1089224433-1089239433 GCF_019279795.1 Protopterus annectens | reverse complement strand
ACTTGCATGTGTTGTATCATTTACTACGTATTTAGAAAAATTATACCACAGAATAAAAGAAAGTGTGTTGGAGTGGGGGCTGGATATAGCATTACGGGAACTCTGTGTCCAACTTTGAAACTTCTGGCTAGACCCTTAATGTCACAGGTACTAATCAGGTTTCAAAAAGAGCACCCAATTTTCAGTACAAAGCAGCGGCATTAACACTTCTGCATTTTTCAAAACAATTGAATAAAACTGGCTAAAATTCTTTGAAAGGATTATTTTCCTGAAAATACTCCCTTGTAGTTCCAGGTCCCTTCCTCCAAGAACTGTCAGACTTGGCACTAGCTAAAGTTTGGAGAAGGGTGAGAGGCACAGCTCCCCACAGGAGAAAAACAGCTGGGGATTTGTTTGTCAGCTACTACTTCCTTTACAAAATGTAATATTGGATGAAATGCATACTTAAACTTGACAAGCTTCACCATTCTGATTCACTGAATTGTAAAGGTCCAAACAGCATTTACATACGCAAGCAAGTGAAGTTTGCATTCATTAAGTAAAACATGCAATTGCAGAATGACAGCCACACTTGATAAATGACTAGCATTAGACAAGAGTCTTAAAAAAATGAAAGAAAGAAAACAAACTTGTCTGTGACTAGTAGCACATTGGTGCAGTAAATTGGTTTTATGCAACAATTTTTTTAAATGAAGAGCAGACCATGTCTTCGTACTCCACAAAAAAAAAAAAAAAAAAATTAAATTAAAATCAGAGTTTATGAGTACTTAAAAAGGCACACTTTACAAAGAAATAACAGATATCATATAGAAGAAGCCATACTTTGCTTTTATGTCTCATAACAATATCATGCTACTTGCAGAACAGTAAGTACATTAAAAAAAATAAATAAAAACAAAAAAAGCTCTTCATATTAAACATGCATGATGTGACCATGTTAAAGATCTATGTTTCATGCTAGAATCAAACAAAGCTTGTATAGTTTTAAATTAATTTTACTGTGAAAGGTGATGTATTTAATGTATTCCTTTCTGAGTAAAGCCCGTAATATTCCAGGCAACACGGCAAAAACAAATTAACTAGTAAAACAAATGCTTCCCTTCAGTAGAAGTTTTGAGTTGACTTACTGTTTTTGTAGCTTTACTTGAGCATTTTTCTCACAATTAATATATTTTACTTGTAACTAACTCGTGAGAGCTTGTTGGACTGTGTAGAAGGCAAAAAGAATGCTACTTTCAAAGTCTAAAAGGGGAAGGGGCCTCTCTACACAAAGGCAGCCACAGGAGGGCCTCATTTATGTGAAGCAAGGGGTTACATTCCAGACCCCCATTGCCGACTTTGCAACCTCTTGTGACACATACAATAAGTTTCCAATTGGTTTGTCATATACATTGACTGAAACCTCTCATTTGTCTGAAATGTTGACGGTCAACTGCAATGACTTTTGTGAAAGGCAATCTATAGCCATGACTTGCGGTCATAGCTCTCAACCTCTTGCCACAAAACATCCGGACAAAGCCAAAAATAATGGGGGAACAAAGCACCAAAAATAAGGACACATTTTAAATATTGCTCTTATAAAATTAGAAAGTTGCTAGAACAAAAGGTCTTGTGTTACCATGCATTTTCTGAATGACATGAAGTCTGAAACTCAAATGCCTGTTATTATTTAGTGAATCCAGTCCTCACTGAAATGTCACAAAAATCCAGAAAACCAAAAATGTTATGATGAGCAGACTAAAAATAAGAGGCGAAAAATCTGAACTGTCTGAACATTTTGCGAAAATCTGGACACTTGAGAGGTATGCGGTGCGGTGTGTGTTTTTTCAATCACAGCACGTCATGTACCTACAGCCAAAAGAGGCGATGCTATTAGCAGAACTATTCATTGCTATTAGTGCTCAGTATGCAGTTTAAAATCAACACAACAAATATATCCATACATTTACAGAGAGAAGGCGCATGCGTTTTAACGAGTTTTCTAAATCTCTCCAGAAGTTTTATATCTCACTGCCAACAAGCATCTCTCAAACCAATAGTTAGTTGTACTATGCACTTATCAGAGTAAACTTAAACTAAACAGCAGCCCTTCAGCCTTTGACTGGATTGGTATTGACCGATAGGGGTGACAGCCACGGCTAAATACCAATGACCGCACAGTTATTATAGGTTGCATTAAGTTCTACATCTTAACCGAAATCATGTGCTGAAGTTTCTGAATCTCTCATTATGACATGTAGGGGTGTTGGAAGGTTGTATGCCACTAGCAGCATTTTATTTTCAGCCCTCCTAAAAAAAGAACAAGAAGAAGAAATGAGATCGTAACGGTTCCTATAGTAATTCCGACAGAATACAGAACCAGGCACAGTGTGGCTACAAACCAGTTTCAGTGAAATGTAGTCTGCACAACACTACAATTAATTTTATATAGCAGTACACTGAGAAAGAAGCATTTAAGTGTTGCAATGGAATGACAGCAAATGAAGTTCATGGGTAACTTATCTGCGCACTGAGGCTACTGCTGAATTAGAGACCCCGGTGCTCCAAGGCATCAGTGCTTGTCTAAAGATGTATTTTTGCAGTATGACCTTAACATTTTAGACATGCACTATTCCTTGGAAAACTGTAGGCATGAAAAAGAAAAGAACCATCTACAGCGCGGCTGTTCCCTCCTCCTATATGTGCTGCAAATGAATATTCCTGAATAAATACACCAGCTGTGACCATTATTGCAGCAATCAGCAAGTTTCAAAGAATTTACCTGTTGGTTTTGCTCGTGATGCTCCTCCAGTTGGCGCATTTTAAATCAAACGTTTCTTAATGCATTTCTGCATTTATTCCACCGCAAAGTATTAAGTTAGAACAGGTGTTTCTTAGGGTTTACCGGTAAAAATAAAAATACTCCCAAGTAAAAGCTGCTTTTTTTTGAGTAAAGCTCTCGAAGTGTTGTATATTCCTCGGTGAAGTTTTACTATTTTCTTTGTTCGCTTCCTAATGTCACATGCCACAACCTGGTTATTGCCCCTCGTTGCACTTTCCTCATCATTTTCTGACTTACAAGTTCACAGCTTTGTATGCTCTCAAAGGTTAGGGGCGAACACCGAGCTGACAACACCTCTCTCTCTTGTCCATGATATTTTAGCTACTCTGCTCTGTACAGATGCTTTGTTCTTTCTTCTCTTCCCTGCTGTAGTTCCTCTTTTAATAAAATTAATAATAAAACTTAATGGTTTGCTAGTTCACCCTTTTTATGAGGAAGATGTTTTGTAACAGTCTTTCAATGGTGTCTTTCCATCTATTGTTACAGCTGCACACCTAGTTACAAAGCTAGTCCCGTTGCTGGTCCTTCTTCCAGACTGCTCTTCAGACTTTCAGAAGCAGACGATACCCCTTTGCCCAGGGGGTTTGAGGGCGTGGACTGCCCTGCGTGACGTCACTATGAGCACCACTTCCCTGCTTCACCAGGGACACGCCATCTGCCTCAGTAAAACTAGGGAGGCGCGAAACCGAGAGGCACTAAAACATGTGGCTAAAACATATATCCAGACTCCAGACCGTATCTTTTCCTGCTTTGAGCTGCTTCTTCTGTAGTGTCCAAAACCGCTATAGGTCCCTTTTAAATAAACAGCTGTTATCTGATAATGAAAACGTAACTGAACTCATCAGCTGCTGGACCTCATTTCGTTCCTCTTTTTACTTCAGAAAAGTTCATGTGTTTCACATAGAAAGAGTTTGCCACTCATTCATTGCGTAGATCTTCAAGCAAAAAAGAAAAAAATGATGAAACTGATTCATATCATATCGAAAAACATCTCTGAACTTTATGTATGAAACTATGCATTTTAACTATGGTGTAGTTATATTCATTAGAAAGTTAACAGCTGTGCAACGTTTGTTTTTCTTCTTTGAAAAAGCACTTAACATCTGGGAAACTGAAAGAGTTATGGCATACCTCTCAAGCATAGCGCTCAACAAAATAAGGGTTAAATAATTAGAGGCAATCAGGGACGCTTTTAAAATTATAGTACTATTCACTTGGTACACTGACAGAATATAAGCATGTGAATTAAATTATAATACCCAATTTCTAAAGAAAAAGAAGTCTAACGCTTGTATTTATTTTAATTTACGCAAATGCGCTTAGACTTTCTGAGACCTTCATGGCTGATTGTAGCTGAGCTATACCCGATAATGCAAATGTGCAAATAATAAGCAGAGCCGGCCTTTAGTCAACTGGTGCCCTAGGCAAAAGGGATACCTCTCAAGTGTACTTCATTACGAGGAACGTACCTCATTCGGGGTCTTAAAAAGTTCATGTTCCTCGAAGTTTCTCAAAGTTCCACATTGAAAGAGGTTGTCACATTCAGTTTTAGGAATTTTTTTTAAGTGAAATCCATGGTAAGTAGAAATTAATCATATTAATTAAAATATCTTCTTTATAAGTAAACCCAGCATATTTTAACCTTCCTATGAGCTTCCTAGTTGAAGCTGTTAGTAAGCCATTAGTATTTGTTCCACATTTTGCCCATTTGTTCCACATTATGAGGGCTAGTGTTCCTCATTTTGGACATGGAAGGTTGATACACACTGAGCAGAGTGGATAGGAGGTGTTGACTACAACTGTTAGCTGAGATATATAAGTATCCTGTTTTTTTATTATTTATACAGATTATTGTTTCTAACAATTTGCATATAGCACTTTTATTTTATTTGTTTGCAGTTAAAAGCATTCTGTATCTTGACAAATCTTTATCTGTATAAAAACTTTCATTTTGTGGCTTTTTCTAGTGCTTACTGTCTGTATTTTTTTCCCAGTTGGTGTCTTGCTGTTATACTTGATGGCTTTGCAGTGACCCACCCCTACTGTAAATCTGATCTGGGGCACTCCTCCCAGTCTAGTGTCATTAGCTCATTCTACCTAATACAGAGAGAACATTTAATAAGGCCTTCTGTTTCTCCTTTTTCCCTTTAAAAAAAAAACATTTTTTTGCCTGAATCTTCTTGCCACTCATTCATTGCGTAGATCTTCAAGCAAAAAAGAAAAAAATGATGAAACTGATTCATATCAATTGACTGTGCTTCTCAAACATTTTGGAAATATATTTCAGAGCATTTATTATAACTGTAATTGCCTTAATATTGCTACAACTCAAGTGCTGTAGGTTGCACTGCATCCAAAGTGTTTGTGTGTTTTAGCTGCTTTTCTGTATATATATGGACTTCTCTGTATATGTAGACTAGCTACTTATTCTGCTGTGTTACTTCCTCTTAAATCGTTTTTCAGTCGTGCACTTGCCTTGCTTCATTTAAAAAAGCTTTAAATTTCTAATTTTGTAGAGTTTTAATTGCATTTACTGTCTAGGACTACACACTCAAGTGTGTTAGCCTTTTCTGTGTTTATTTATTGTATTATTGCATTGTTTAGCCTGTTTCAACAAAAAAATACTAAATTGTTTGCTCGTTTCCCACCTTTTCTAGCCAGTACATATCCCAAGCTTTGCTTGTCTCAGGACTTTATTTTCTGTGCTCAGAGCTATCCAGACCTTGCATTGGTAGAGGGAAGTCCTACTGCCTACCAGTGGGACTGGTGAGCATTGTACTGCCTATGTAACGCTAGAGGAGTGGTTTCCAGCTCTGAAATTGTAATTTTATTAGCCTTTTGGACTGATTTCTATGCCTTTCAACTTTCTGGCTTAAAAACGTGTGTGTTTGCATATTTTTCATTTAAACTATTCCAGGTGCCAGAAAGTCTGCTCTTCATACTTTCCCTTACAACTAGCTGGTTTCTCAGTAGTAGCACTAAAATCTGAACCCCTGTGATTAGCACTTGCTCTAGAACCTGCTGGAAAGCACTAGAAAGCCTGAAACAGATATAAGCATTCAGCTCTCCTTGTCAATAAGGAGAAATTAATCATAGGCACTAAACAGCCTATAATTGCAAAGTACCTTGCAAAGGTAAGGGAAAACAGCTCTTAAACTTTACATAAAAGCACCTAAACAGGCATGTCCAAGGGTCAGCTTCCAGTGATTTCTCCTGTCCACCTGGTGAACCTGGGCATACTGGGGCAACGCAACTGCCTCATGTACACAGACAATCCTCTCCTACCACCCAACACTACAACCTGAGAGATGCACTTACATAGCCAAACTGGAAGCAAAGCTCTCCGCCAAGATTGTGGTAGACAGTCAAGAGGAAAAGGTTAACACCTGCATCACACCTCAAGCAACTCATAGCCCTTCAAAACCCACACCATCAACACCCACACATAGCAACACTAAACCCACATATGCGGAGGCCCTTAACATTAACCTGCCCAAGCAACAAGGACCTCCGGCTCTAAATGCAAACAAACACCAGTCACAACCAAAGTGACAGATAGCTCACAACACCAGTGTGCCACCCAACAACAGCCCCTAAGGCAAGACAATGTACCCAACACTTTGGTGACTCTATAGTTAGGCAAACTGATGTCCCACTCACCAGACTGAACAAGGAGAAAATTACAGTCAGCTGCCTGTCGGGTGCCAGGATCCGCCACATAACACATGCACTCAAGTCACTCCACAACAAGTACAAATATGACTCTGTCATTGTCCATGCTGGAGTGAATGACTTGAGATGTACCTCCCTGGACTACATGAAAAGAGATATGGAAGAGCTCTTGGATCATGTGACCCAGGCAGGTATGACCCTAGCCCTGAGTAGCATCCTGCCTTCGCCAAGAATGATACCACAGTATAAGGACAAAATGATTGACTTCAACAATTGGCTAAGCTTCTGGTGTTATTCAAAGCGGATCCAGTATTTGTCTGCCTGGGAAGACATGATCAACAAACCATGATGCTTTGCCAGAGATGGTCTGCACCTGTCACCCCTGAGATTCAGGTTACTGTCTAAAGCTCTTGCCACCCCTATAGTGCCTTTTTTAGGCAAGGTTCAAAGGATAAAACCACCACCGTGACAAATAGAAGCAGGCAAAATCTGAAGGCAATGCTACTCAATGCTAGAAGTTTAAACCTCAAAATGCACTCTCTCGAGGCACTCCTAAAAATGGTGAACATCGCTATATGTGCAGTAACTGAGACCTGGTTCAAGGCTCTAGAGAGCACCTCTGCAATACCAAGCTACAATTCTTACCACACTTTTCGGCCACAAAACCAGGACCGAAACACTAAAGGTGGAGTGTCCATATTCACCAAGGATATTCACACCTCCAGGCTAGTTGCCCAACACAATGCATCTGAAATTCTCCAGGTGCAACTAACACTAGGTAAGACTGCAATCCAAATTGCAGCTTGCTACAGATCCCCATCCATGCCCCAAGATTCTCACTACACCTTTCTAAACATACTGGAAAATATTAAGATACAACCAAACACCCTAATACTGGGTGATTTCAACTACCCTGCCATTTCCCAACGGTTCTTGGAATTCATAAATTCCAACTCCCTGAATCAACTAATCCATTGTCCCACCAGGGGTTCCAGTATCCTAGACCTGGTCATTACCAACATGGGAGATAGATGCTCCACACCAGTGGTCACCCCCTCATTGGTCAGGTCTGACCATAAGCAAATCACCCTTGACATCCACATCCCACCCCCACCCCCCAGTAAGGAAACCTCCTTAAAAACTTCTCCAAAGCCAACTTCAAGCTACTGAAGTCAGAAGTGACAAATGTCACAACACCCACGCAGATGGGATCTGGAAGTTCGACTGCAGAATCCTACACTAAGGCACTGTATGTGCACATCCACTTGTGCATGAATCGTGCCATCCCAAATAGAACCAAGATGCTCTTCTCCATAAAAAGGAAGCCAATCTGGTGGTCCCCTGCTATAAACAAACTATACAAGAGAAGGAAGAAACTGTTGCAAAAAAGAGGAAAATCCCAGGATGCAAAAAACTCCTTCACCAACCTCAGTAAGAAGCTGAGATCCCTCATAAAATCCTCAAAAGCTAGTTACGAAAATAAGATTGCCAAAGATTCCAAAGACAACCACAAGGCATTCTATAGTTATGTCAAAAATCTAACTGGCAATGCTCAGATCTGCTCTGAGTTACAACAGAATGGCATTAAATATACTGATCCCAAGGATATTGCCAATATCCTGGCAGATCGATTTAGTGCCAACTTCACCCCACTCTCAACCCCTAAAGGGCCCATCTCAATACCAAAAGATTGCCAAATTCCAATAATCACGGCCACACAGGTAGAAACCGCACTCTCCAAAGCTAAGAATACAGCATCCATGGGACCAGATGACATCCCAGGCTGTGTACTACATGAACTACAAAATGAACTGGCACCTCACCTAAGTGTCATGTTTAATCATAGCCTCACCTCAGGCTTTGTGCCTACTGAGTGGTGCACAACTACAGTTATCCCACTCCACAAGGGAGGATCCACCTTGGATCCCGGGAACTACCATCCCATCAGTCTGACAAGCCTGATTTGCAAGGGCATAGAATGCATTATCATGGAACTTATAAACAAAGACATTGCAACCTTCAAACACTAGACCCCACCCAGTTTGGGTTTGTGAAGGGCCGATCTTGTCTCCTGAATCTGATTGACTTCTTTGAATCAGTCTCCAGAGCTGTGGACGAGGGTAAGGCAGTCCACACAGCCTATCTGGACCTTGCCAAGGCCTTTGACACCATCCCCACTCTGGAATCATAGATAAACTTACTAAGCTGGGCATAAATCCCTATGTCACTCGACGGGTTGCTAACTGGCTTACTGACAGAACCCAGACAGTAAAAGTAGCTGACTCCAAATCCAGCTCCAGACAAGTGACAAGTGGAGTACCTCAGGGTTCAGTCCTGGGACCACTCTTGTTTGGCATCTACTTCTCTGAAGTACAGGCCAACACTAAGGGACTCTGGCTAACAAAGTTTGCAGTTGACTGCAAACTGGGAGCCATTATTGAATCCCCAGATGATGTGGATATTCTACAAAAGGGCCTTACAGAAATAGATGCCTGGTGCAAGAGCTATGGGCTCAAGCTTAATGCCAAGAAATGTATAGTTATCCCCTTTTGGAAAAAAAAACATGTACCCATGAATTACCACATAGGTGGCAGGACACTAAACATCAAAAGTGTGATGAGAGACTTAGGGACACAGGTGGACAGTGGTCTCACTTTCAATAACCACATTGCCACAACAGTCAGGAAATCCTTCTATGTGGCACACCTCATCACTAAGGGCTTTTCATCCAGAAAAAGAGGTCATTGTCCCACTGTACTCATCCCTCATTAGACCCATTATAGAGTATAATGCCCCGTTTGGTATGTACCTCACAAGACATCTGCAACAGCTTGAAAGGCCACAGAAATACCTCACTAAAAGAATCACAGGCCTAAAGCAGATGCCATATACTGACCATCTAAAAAAACTCCAGCTATACTCTGTGGCATATCGCCTACTCAGAGGCGATCTCTGCTTAACATACAAGGTCATGTCAAACCCTGAGCTGTTGGACATGCTCCACTTAAAGAAATCCCAATCCCTCAGAGCCACACACTCCAGGGATCTAAACCTTGTCATCACAATGAACAAAACATGCTGGAGGGATAGGTTCCTGACCCAGAGACTCCCCATACTCTGGAATAGACTGCCCATACATATCAAGCAGAGCGCCTCTTTGGCCCTCTTCAAAAGGAACCTTGATGATTGGATGGGAGATAAGAAATTCACCCCAGGGATCATATCAGTTGCCCTGCTAGACAGGGGCCTGGAGAAGTAAATATTGTGGGAAGAAATATCCAGGGAATTGTTATGGCTAGGCTTGCCTAGGCCCTAAGGCCGATAGCCTAGTACCAACCTATGAACCTATGAACCTATGAGAGCTATGGCAAAAGGTTCTACAGTGCCCCACCCACCACACCACCCACTGCCTATATCCCGGTCTACCTACACCATCCAGATTACTTTTTTCTTCATTTTCTCACACAGTTTGTTTTACTCTTCAGTTTTTTTTCTGTATTCATTCAATACATTTTAAAGAAACTATTTCTTCACTGCAAAAAATAAATAAAAACTGAAAAGTACCCCTGCTAGAGTGATGCTCTAGACATACCTCTCAAGTGTACCTCATTATGAGGAATGTACCTCATTTGGGGTCTGAAAAAGTTCATGTTCCTCGAAGTTCGACATTGAAAGTGTCTGTCACACATTTAGTGTTAGGATTTTTTTAACTGATATTCATGGTAAATAGAAATGAATCATATTAATTCATTAAAAGATCTTTTTTATAAGTAAAAGCAGCATATTTTAACCATCCTATGACCTTTCTGGTTGAAGTTGTTAGTAAGCCATGAGTATGTGTTCCACATTTTCCCATTTGTTCCACATTATGAAGGCTAGTGTTCCTCATTTTGGATACGGAAGGTTGAGAGCTATCTAGATGCCACCTAATTTGCAAATGCTTAAGGCCAGCTATGGAAATAAGGACTGATGTAACTCTTCTAATGCTAAGGAAGTATGTTTTTCAACATCGAACCACAAAAGGAGGGGGAATATCGATATTCATCAAAGATACCCACACCTCCAGGTTGGTGGCAAAGCACGAAGCATCAGAGACTATCCATGTGCAACTAACAGTGGGTAAAACTGCCTTCCAGTTTATAGCCTGCTACAGACCACCCTCCCAAACCCAGGAACCCCACTCAGCCTTCCTGAGAACACTGGAAAATATGAAGGTCTCTCCAAACACCATTATATTGGGCGACTTCAACTACCCAAACATAGACTGGGAACATTACTCTAGCTCCAACACCCTAGCCCAAAGATTCCTAGAATTTATAAACTCAAATGCTATGGAACAACTTGTTACCACTCCCATAAGAGGGGAAAACATACTGGACCTGATCATCACCAACATGGGGACTCTATGCTCCAGACCAGAAGTGTATCCCTCACTGGTAAGATCAGACCATAAACTAATCTCACTGGATATTCAAATCCCACCCCACCCCTGCCCAGAAAACCACAGTGAAAAACTTCTCTAAAGCAAATTTCACACTCCTCAAAACCGAGGTGGAATCCTTCAAAGCCCCGGCCTGTGGAAAATATGGCCCAGACTGCAGAATCCTTTATAAACGCATTCTATGAACACCTTCAGGAATGCATGGATCATGCGATCCTAAATAAAACCAAGACCCAATCCTCCAAAGGCAGACATCCTGTCTGGTGGACCCCAGCCATAAACAAACTATACAATAGAAGGAGGAAGCTACTAAATGATAGAGCAAAATCCCAAAAAGGGAAGGCATCACTGATCAGTATTAGCAAAAAACTACGGGCACTGATAAAATTGTCTAAGGCCAGCTTTGAGAGAAAAATTGCACAGGACACTAAGGATAATCACAAAGCTTTCTTTAGTTATGTTAGGAACCTGGGTGGTAATTCCCAGATATGCTCAGAATTAGTCCAAAATGACAAAAATTACACTGAACCCACAGACATTGCCAACATCCTAGCTGACAGGTTCAGTGCAAACCCCCCCCACCAAAAGGGCAAATATCTATCCCAGCAGAGTGCTGCCCCCCTGACATCTCAGATGCTCAGGTAAGAGCCGCCATCTCCAAAGCAAAAAACACAGCATCAATTGGACCAGACGGTGTCCCGGGCTGCGTCCTACATGAACTCCAAGAAGAGCTAAACCCAAACATAAAACTACTGTTCAATCTCAGCCTTACTACAGGATATGTGCCCAAAGAGTGGCGTACAGCAACAGTGGTCCCTCTCCATAAAGATGGTGCCTCAACAGATCCTGTAAACTATCGCCCCATAAGCCTGACTAGCTTGGTCTGCAAAGCTATGGAAAGGATCATCATGGACCTCATAAATAAAGATATTGGGAACCTACAGACACTGGATCCTACCCAGTTCGGCTTTGTTAAGGGCAGATCCTGCCTCTTAAACCTGGTTGATTTCTTTGAAACAGTCACCAAGGCAATTGACAAGGGGAAGGTGGTCCACACAGCCTACCTGGACCTCGCAAAAGCCTTCGATACAATACCCCACTCAGGCATTATAGATAAGCTCACCAGCTTAAATATAAACCCCTATGTCACTAGATGGATTGCAAACTGGCTCAAGGACAGAACCCACATGGTTAGAATTGCTGGAGCCATGTCAGACTCCAAACCAGTTACAAGTGGTGTCCCACAAGGCTCAGTCCTGGGACCTCTCCTGTTCGGTATATATTTCTCGGAGGTACAGGCCAACACAGAAGGACTGTGGCTGACCAAGTTCGCAGATGACTGCAAACTGGGCACCATAATCGACTCTCCAGCTGACACAAGCATCCTCCAAAAGGGCCTCATAGAAACAGACAGCTGGTGCCAGAGCCATGGCCTCAAGCTAAATGCCAAAAAGTGTATAGACATCCTCTTTGGCAAAAACAAAGTTCCCACAAATTACCACATAGGTGGTAATCCATTAAGTACAGAAGAAGTAATTAGGGACCTGGGGACACAAGTTGATAGCAATCTCTCATTTGACAACCACGTGGCCAAAGTGGTTAGAAAAACATTTTATATAGCCCACCTAATCATGAAGGGATTCACATCTAGATCAGGGGAGGTCATCGTGCCTCTTTACTCATCCCTCATCAGGCCCATAATTGAGTACAATGCCCCTTTTGGGATGTACCTTACCAGACACCTGCAGCAACTGGAAAGACCCCAAAAGTACCTCACCAAGAGGATCAAAGGACTCAAACAGATGCCATATGCTGCCTGGTTAAAGAAACTCCAGCTCTACTCAGTGGCATACCGCTTGTTCAGAGGTGATCTGTGCCTGACGTATAAAGCCATGTCCAACCCGGAATTAATGGACATGCTGCACCTCAGAAAATCCAAATCCCATCGAAGCCACGCTCGAGAGACTTGAACCTCAGCACTGAAATAAATAGGACATGCTGGAGGGACAGATTCATAACCCAGAGGCTCCCTTCACTCTGGAATAAAATCCCAGTCCAGGTTAGGCAGAGTCCCTCATTGACTCTATTCAAGAGGAATCTTGATGAGTGGATGGGAGATCATAGGTTTACCCCGGGTATCACTTCTGTGTCACTGTTAGACAGAGGCACAGTATACTAACCTCGAAAAAGGGCATAGCAAAATAAATTTAAAATGGGTGGCGAAAGCCAAACACATTCTGTCTAGGCTTATAAATGCCCTAGGGCAGATAGCCTAGTATGAACCTATGATCCTATGAACCTATTTGCAATTCATAGTCAGATTTTTCTCACTTTTCCTTTCTGGTTGCAAATGCTCTATATAAAGTGAATCATTATGCAATGTATCAGAGTTGCAGTTGGTGAAAATGTTACCAATTGTTGGGAGCTTTGCTATTTCTAGGTCTGAGCTGCTGTCGTGGCTGGGCCAAAACAATTTGCTCCTAGCAGCCCTTGAGAGCCAAGAAGGTGAAAATATAATCAAAGGATTACTCATTATCTCTTTAATAATTAGAAAATCCGTGATACATTCAGGGACATTAGAAGGGTCTAAGTGGGCTTGTTTGAATCTCATAGGAGCATGGGAGGAATGTGTGGTCTTTCTCTTCCTGTCAACACCAATTTATGTGCAGTCCTCACTATACTTCCTATAGGGACTTCCAGAGACAGACTGGGGGCACCCTGGGGATCTCACAGGCTTCTGCCTCAAGGATACTGTAGCAGTTCCTGGATGTACTCTTGGCACATGTGGATCAGTACATTTATTTCCCTGGGTCACCTCAGGACCAAGCCAGAACTATGCATGCCTTTCATGGGCTGACATATTTCCTTGAGGTACTTGGTGTGATAATTAGGGTCCCTCCTGGTCCACAGGGGGAATAGTACCACAGTAGAAGGGTTATTGTTCCATCAACTGCTGGGTAGTGTGTGATGCATGGGGATGCATCACCAATGTCTCTGTCCAGCATCCTGGCAATGCACATGGTTCCCACATCTGGTACACTAGCTTACTCTACCGCCTCTTCCTGCCCCCCCCCCCCCCCCCACACACACAGTTTTCTGTCTTTTTTTTTCTGGTGATGCTGGCTCATGACTCTAGTTAGAAATCCAAGTGAAGCTGAGCTGCAGAGGAGACATATAACACATCCTTGTCTTAGACCAATATTGTCAATGAGAGAGTCTTTGGCCTCCTGAAGAGGTGTTCCAGGTGCCATGATGACTCTGAGGATGCCCTTCAGTATGACTCGGCCATTGCATGCAAGATGTTTACCACATGTTGTATTCTACATAACATGATCATGTGCTAGTCTGCAGGTGAAGTAAACCACTATGACTTATGATGACCAGCCGGCAGTAGTACTAAGGGACCCCATGCCACAGGCTATTGCATGGTATGATGCTGTGCAAGTATAGAGGAAGCACCTAGTTCAGAACTATGGACCATGACATTCAGATTAGCATTTCCTTTATTGTAAAACACACATATAATTGATGGAGGCAGTGATATCTGTGGACTGCACTGTGAGGTGCATGGTCTGCTGTCACTGCTCATCTGACATTCTCTCTCATGTTAAAATATTTTTTATTATCTCTTTGAATAATACTCATGTTTCTGACATACCTGACTGCTCACTGATTCCTGTTCGGTGATGTTGAAAGGTATCACATAGAAACTCATTCTCAGTTTTGTCTGCTTTGATGAACAATTTCAGCTTTAATAATTACTTAAGTATACGAAAGTAAGGAAAACTGACAACAGTGAAACACTACATGAGGTAACACTTTCTAAATGTATATAATGCTTTACAGAGGAATTTTTTAACTGATACTCATAGTAAACAATACCACATTATATTAATTCATCACAATAACTTTTTACATGTAGGAACACATTTAACCATTATTTCAGCTTCCCAGTCGAAGTTATTAGTAGGATTTTAATAGGGGTTCCACATTTTGCTCATTTGGTCCCCATTATGAGAGTCAGAATTCCACATTTTATAAATGGAAGACTGAGAGCCATGAACTA
>NC_056730.1:1089204433-1089221933 GCF_019279795.1 Protopterus annectens | reverse complement strand
CATGTAGCATATAGATGTCTGGGAGGCAAGGTTGGGAACAAAAGGTGGGATAACCAGTAAGTGGGAATGACAGAATACCAACAGTAGGTTGTCTTGAGACAACAAGGGTAGCAAACTACCATCTTGCAGATGTCCTGATAGGGAATGATTTTGGTAAGGCAGTACCATGTGTTCATGCAGTTATACACAGTCAGGTTTGCAGACAAGCATTTGGGTCTGGTAGCCTGGGTGACGCAGACAGACTGCATACTTGCAGCCAGGACTGGTGAGGTGGTAACTTGAGAGAGGAAGCTACCCTGTAGCAGTGAGACTAAAGGTGAGCCAGAGCTGTTTGTGGGTACTGCTGTTCCCTTGGGCAGACTGACTGCAAGGGCAGAGGTGAGTAGTAGTACCCAGGCTGACAGTGAGGCACCTCTGTCAGAGGATGCCAGTCTTCCTGTGGAAGGGGAGCTGGGAAGGGTTACAAAGAGAGAGTTGAGACAGTTTCAGACCCTACATTACAAGGTTAGACGCAGGTAGCTAGTGAGGCACCTGATTCTCAAGGGAAGGGGGAATCTGTATACTGTGACAAAGGATTACTGTAGCAGTGAGACTGAAGGTGAGCCAGAGCTGCTTGTGGGTATTGATGTTCCCTTGTACAGAGTGACTGCAAGGGCAGAGGTGAGTAGTAGTACCCAGGCTGACAGTGAGGCACCTCTGTCAGAGGATGCCAGTCTTCCTGTGGAAGGGGAGCTGGGAAGGGTTACAAAGACAGAGTTGAGACAGGCTCAGACCCTACATTACAAGGCTTGATGCAGGTAGCTAGTGAGGCACCTGATTCTCAAGGGAAGGGGGAATCTGTATACTGGGACAAAGGATTACTGTACAGAGAGTGGACCCCTGAGTGTGGGTTAGAGAATACAGCAGTTAGTAGTGCCCGGAGCCTACCATCTGGCACTTCTAGCCAAAGCCCATGATATTCTCTTTGCAGGTCATATGGGGATAGAATGTACAAAGAGACGTATTATGCAAACCATCTATTGGCTTGAGATTTCCAGAGATGTAACAGGGTACTGCAGGACCTGTGAACAGTGCCAAAAGGTAGGCAAGGCAGGAGACAAGTTAAAAGCTCCTTTGATGCCTTTGGCTGTAACTGAGGAGCCATTTCAGAGGGTAGCTATGGATATTGTGGGGCCTGTGAGTACCCAAATTTCCACAGGGAAAGACTATATCCTAGTGGTAGTAGATGACGCTACCAGATACCCTGAGGCAGTGGCTTTGTCCTCCATTGAGGCAGAAAAGGTGGCAGATGCTTTGTTAGAGATTTTCAGCAGGGTAGGTTTCCCAAAAGAAATACTGACTGACACAGGTGCCAATTTGATGTCAGACCTGCTGGCTTGTCTGTGGAAGTACTGGGGGTAAAGCACCTAAAGACCACCTCCTACCATTCTAGACTAACAGTCTTACTGAGAGGTTAAACTCTACACTCAAGTCCATGTTACAGGCATTTGCAGACCAGTTCAAGAGGGAGTGGGACAAATGTTTGGTGCATCTGTTGTTTGATTACAGAGAGGTGTTCCAGCAATCCACAGGTTTTTCACCCTTTGAGTTGTTGTATGGGCATAGGGTGAGGGGACCTCTAGATTTGATTTGAGATGAGTGGGAGTGAGTGTGAATCTCACAAGGAGTCTGTTGTGATATATGTCCTAAATCTCAGGACAAGGCTCAGGGAACTCATGGGCTTGGCCCAGGAGAACCTGGCAGAAGGTCAACAGCAGAAAAAGATCTGGTATGACAGGAATGCTTGAGCTAGAGAGTATGCTGTGGGGCAGCAGGTAATGGTTCTCATTCCTGTCAGACACAACACGCTGCAGGCAGCTTGGGAGGGACCCTACAAGGTGATAAGAAAGGTCAGTGATGTTAACTACATGGTAGATCTGCTAAGCAGGAGACAGGGGTACAAACTGTACCATGTTAACATGATGAAATCTTACCATGACAGGGATGCCTTTGTGCTAAATATTGGCAATAAGAGGCAGGAGGAGTCTGAGGAGGATCTATTGCTACAGGGAATCAGCTAGCCAAATCCAAAATGATTATGGTAAAACCTAGGGTTGCAGGCATATGATGGGACAGTGCAGCAATGTACTGGGGTCAGCAATGCCAAGGCAGCTGGAATCTCAAGACAGGGTATGGATTAGTGTATTCCCAGATAGGTTCACCCTTTCAATCAGCGTTTCTCAAGGGTCACTTGAAAAACTAGCTTGAGTTTTTGGAGGGAAAGAAATGAGTCACTGCCAGCCCAGATATCTGGAATTTTGTAAATAATTCTATGTCATTTGTGAATATTGATATGATTTTAGAACTGCATGTTATGCACTGAACTAAGATGTAACCACAGCATACCCTGCTGACTTAGAACAGAAATGCATATAAACTATATACCTGTGCAAATGTATGTTTTAACAGTAGAAACTAGAACATAAATGTTTAACTCGCAAAACTTCAAGAAAATAAGTTGAAATTGTTTTATGATTGTGCTATAAAAGTTTCAATGCAGCAAGGAGACAGGAAGTCTAGAACTAGGGTGCCTTCTGCATTGTTTTGTAAGTGTTTTATTGTTTTATGTCGTCTAGCAGGTACAAACATCTGAAGGCTATGTATTTGCATAGAGAGCTGCTAAATTCTGTTAGTTTTGACAAAAGGGAATTAGCTTGGAAACTGAAGTGATGCCATCCAAGCTAACTCCGCAGCAATATTTGATATTAATTTAAGAACTCTCTCAGAAAGAGACTGCATTTTGTATTTGTCTTTGGACCTGAAAACATCCATTCATCATCACATCCGCACTTTCTTGTAAGTAAGACTTAGGGTATAGTATCTCTTTTAGATATAGATAGGAATATAGTAAAGATTAGTTTAGATGCTTTCTGTATTTATTTAAGACTGTCCTGCAATGTTGTTTTAAAATATTTCCTGTGACTTTGAACTATAAATTAACTGTGTTTGATTTCTGAGTATTGTCTTGTTTTTTATTATTTATTATTAAATATATTTAACCTTATCTGGTATTTGTGAGATATATTTAAATTCTGAGAGTACTTGCATATGTATTTGATGACACTGTACAGGCCACTCCCAAATAGCCTTGCAAGTCTTGGTCAGACTACCATTTGGATTAATAATAACATTACACAGCAGGGTCTACAGTCAGAACTACCTTATAGTCTGGGAAAAAGGGGGAATAGCTAGTAAACCCATGTCAGCCTTTCCCAGGTGTGTGTGTGTGTGTTTGTATATCCATCAAATTTCAAAGTGTGTGTGTGTCAGCTACTTGAGCAGGGACACAAAGCATTGGTTGGACAGAAAGGGTGCTGGGAGGTCTTAGCTTGGCCACTCAGCTGAGATCTCAACCATATAGTTGTGCCAGTGGGGAGTATTAATGGGCATCTGGAGAGAGAGGGAGAAACCAGCCCCAGACTGACCGTGATCTCTGTGTGCTCTTAAGGGAAATTGCACTGTACTGTGTGTGTACTTGTAATCCTCCCATTGTGTACATCCCTCAGTGTTGCCAGTGGTGAAGATTGAGGCTCCTTGATTACCGGGCCAGTGCAGGGGCGTCACATGTACATGAGTGCAGTCTATGGCACCCAGTATCTCAGGGTAGTATGCTATATGGTAGAAGAGTCTCATACTGCTAGCCTTCTTTGGATAGCACAGTGGTGCAGCAGTAACATTGTCACCTCACAGCAAGAGGTTCTCCAGTTTGATTTTTGGCTGGGGTGCCTTCTGTGTGGAGTCTGCATGTCCTCCCTGCATTCGTGTGGGATTCCTCTGGGTGCTCTGGTTTCCTCCCACATTCAAAAACATGCATCTGGAGCATTTCTCCCCAGGCCGCCACTGAAAATTGGCTTCATTCCAAGTTGAACTTTCCCGGTTAACAAATGTTAAATAAATAAAAATAAATAAATTCTCCTCAGAGGTGAGGTGTAAATACGTTTGCTCACTGGAATGTGTTAGCATGGCATCCAAGAAATGGTGGAGTACACTGGATGCTGATGCCTGTGAGACCTCCCATCATGTCCTTGGAAAGTACCTGTAGCTAGTATCCTAAGGGCTACATATACCTTTGTTTCTACTGGGATGGGTCTCCCTCTGTTGGCTCTGGGTTTGAGTTGAAGGCAACAGAACTTGGTGAGTTATTGTAGTATGTCCCTGTCCACCCTGTAGCACTCTACAATCTGCAGCTCATGTAGTTCTTGGAAGTTTACCTTGGGTATGAACACTCTTCTCCTTCTCAGTCTAGGCCTATTGTCAGCAACAACATCAGCACTGACCTCAGCATCTAGCACATACAGATGTAGCAGAGTTGCAGCAGCCCCTAGCATTGCTTTAGTTAAAGATCCCAGGTTTGTACTCTACTGGTGCAGAGTATGGGGGTAAAATCCTATTGTATTGTTTATGCAACCCTTATAGTGCTCTGTTGTAGGTGCAGCCTGTGTGATTGGCTACATATGATGCATTCCATCTGCCAGATACATCATTAAAGTTATTAATGGCCCAGATTAAGTGGTAGAGGGGTCATCAGTAATTTATATATGATTGGGTTTCAGAGCCATTTTTTAACAGCCTTCCCTGCTAAGCACTGTGGTGGGCACGCAAACCTGCGCCACAGGTATAAACAATGCTCAGCACTCAATGGACACACCCCATGGACTGGCACACTCAGCACAGTGGTGGGTTGCTCAAACACACTCAAACCCAATGAAACACGTGTTCTGAAGGTAAACAAAGCTTAGCAGACACTGGACACCCCCCCCCCCGCTCAGCTCAGCATCGCTTCTCGCAAATGGGTGCCACTGAGCTCCAATGAGCTTAAAGGGATGCGGACACACCACCTTTTGATGTCAGCTACCTCTTCTGTGGACACCAACATGGTTCTGGGCCTACACAGATGGGATCTGCGGGCACGGATACCCATTTTTGCTATTCAGTAAACCTAGCTCATATGCATAGAGATCCATGCACACAACCTGGAAACTGCACTATTCCAGGCCCTGCCTTTTTAGCAGCCACAGCAGTCTACCATTGCACAAACTAAATGCAAGGTCCTATAATGCATTATTGTCACATATTTAATTTTCTTTGTTTTTGCAATTTTTAATTTTTTTTTCATAACGGCATGTTTGCGCACTGTGGCATGCCATGCAAACAAACCTGGGTATTAAAAAAAATAATTCATTTTACATTAATTTCCATTATGTTTTGGACATATAGGGCATAGTTTTGCCCATATCTGTGTCTGCTATGCTATTTCTGTCCTTCTAACTGGACTTTTACAGCCCCTGTTCTTTGTTGTACATCATATACACGTAATTTTTCTGTGTACACTTTGGACACCAACACGGGGTCTGCAGGACTGCCTGTCTGCTTGCTGGATCACTCCAACACCCTCATTTGCATGTAATTTACCTGATTATGATGTGATTTGCATGCCATGGACACTTCCTAGTTGACATGCTCATACATGCCCCTCAGCTATATTTACTGAATCACACAGCTGCTTACTTCCATGTAAGCTCTGTGCCACTATGCCTACACAGTAAAAAAATCCATGTAGGCTTTATTGAATTCCCTCAGAGACTGAAACTACCAGGGTAAAAATCAAATGAACTGACTGTTTTGAGTAGGTTGCCACAAAGCTTCGTACTGAGTCCATACTGATTCATGTCTCTGTCTGACAGACAATCCACAAAGCAGATACAAGACAGTAAATATTCCATAAAAAGTGAAAAACTGGATGTTTAATAACCTGCAGACAGTGAAATAAACAAGCCAAAGCAGCAGAGACAAAAGGCAAACTTGTGAAACATAAAGTACATTAGCTGCCAGAAGGAGAAGCTACAAGGTTCTTGAAGAAACTTTAATTATCCACAAATAAATAGACCAATAAGCGCTTTCATTTGTGTAAGAATATTGAACTTCTTCAGATAAAAGTGAACACAAAAAACAGGTTTTAAATAAGGCCCAAAGCAGTCATTTGGTCAAAGCAAGCACAAGAGATGGTACAGCAAGGGCCCGCAAACACACAGCCGCACAGTGTCACAACAGAAAACTTAAATTCCTCTGTGGTGCACTTATCTGACTATCCCCGGGATTCATGAAGCTTGTGCCAGGCGCCGGAGTAGCATCGGCAATCTAGCACCAAATATGGCCGCAGAGCGATACAGGTACGAGCAGTTTCCACGTGCACTACCAGCATACACCAGAGCTGCGCAGCTCCCGGTGCATAGGTTCATAGGTTCATAGGTAGTTACTAGGCTATTGGCCCTAGGGCCTATACAAGCCTAGCCAAAAAATGTACCCTGGCTTTCACCACCCAAGAAAATTATTTTCCTGTGCCCCTGTCAAGCAGAGCTACAGAAGTGATCCCTGGGGTGAATTTCCCATTTCCCATCCAATCATCAAGATTTTTCTTGAAGAGTGCTAATGAGGAGCTGTGTTTGACATAGATAGGTAGTCTGTTCCAGAGTATGGGAAGTCTCTGGGACAGGAATCTATCCCTCCAGCATGTTCTGTTTATTGTGGTGACAAGGTTTAGGTTCCTAGAGCGTGTAGCTCGGAGGGATTGGGATTTCTTTAAGTGGAGCATTTCCAACAGCTCTGGGTTTGACATAGCTTTGTATGTTAGGCAGAGATCGCCCCTGAGTAGGCGATATGCGATGGAGTAAAGCTGTAGTTTTTGAGACGGTCTGCGTAGGGCATCTGTTTGAGGCCAGTAATCCTCTTTGTGAGGTATTTCTGTGGTCTTGCCAGTTGTTGTAGATGTCTTGTGAGGTACATACCAAAAGGGCATTGTACCCATAATGGGTCTAATGAGTGATGAGTAGAGGGAAGAATTACCTCTTTTTTCTGGATGAGAATCCTTTTGTGATGAGATGAGCCACGAGAAGGATTTCCTGACCACTGTGGCAATGTGATTATCAAAGAAGAGACTACTGTCCACCTGTGTCCCAAGGTCTCTTATCACATTTTGGCATTAAGTAGACTACCAGCTATGTGGTAGTTCATGGGTAGAGAGTTTTGACCAAAGGGGATGACAATACACTTTTTGGCATTGAGCTTCAGGCCATGGCTTTGACACCAGGTATCTGTCTCAGTGAGGCCCTTTTGTAGTTTGTCCACATCGTTAGGAGTTTCGATTATGGCTCCTAGTTTGCAGTCATCTGCAAACTTTGTTAGCCAAAGACCTTCTGTGTTAGCCTGCACTTCAGAGAAGTAGATACCAAACAGGAGAGGACCCAGGACTGAACCCTGTGGTACTCCACTTGTCACTGGTCTGAAGTCGGATTTGGAATCTGCTACTTTCACAGTGTGAGTTTTGTCCATGAGTCAGTTGGCAACCCATCTTGTGACATAGGGATTTATACCTAGTTTAGTGAGCTTATCTATAATTCCAGAGTGGGGGATGGTGTCAAACGCTTTGGCGAGATCTAGATAAGCTGTGTGAACCATTTTACCCTCATCTATGGCTTTGGTGACTGCTTCAAAGAAGTCAGTCGGGTTTAGAAGACATGATCTGCCTTTTACAAATCCAAACTGGGTAGGGTCCAGAGTTTGGAGATTACCAATGTCTTTGTTTATGAGTTCCACGATGATACGTTCCATGGCCTTGCAGACCAGGCTCATCAGGCTAATGGGGCAGTAGTTCCCGGGGTCCGTCGTGGCTCCCCCTTTGTGGAGTGGGATAACCATCGCAGTGCGCCATTCAGTGGGTACAAAGCCTGAGGTGAGGCTACGACTGAACATGGTACTTAGGTAGGGTGCCAGTTCATTCTGTAGCTCGTGTAGAACACAGCCTGGGATATTGTCAGGTCCCATGGATGCTGTGTTCTTGGCTTTGGAGAGTGTGTTTTTTACCTGTGCAGCCATGATTATAGGAACTTTGCATTCTTCCGGTATAGAGATGGGCTCTCTAGGGGGTGAGAGGGGGGTAAAGTTAGCACTGAACATGTATGCTAATTACCCCATGTGCAGCAGTGTAGCATGCAAATGAAGGCATATAGCGATTCATGAAGTGGTGCAGGCATAGCGTAAGCATGAAGAAATGTAAACCAAAAAAAGGTTTACATTTTGTCAAACATAAAATCGGAGCCATGAAAGTGGACCAAACTTACATATTATAATGTTAATATATGCCATTGGCTATATATATAGCCAATGGCATAAAAAAACATGCGCAACATATGAAAAATAACATTTAATGTCATGGCCACACTAATACAAAGTAAAACCGCAGTGCATCTGTGCGCAAACGGGATCACAAGGAAAATATATTTGGATGTCATAAAAATGCAATGTAACCCAATTCATGATATCCCCATAATAGTAAATGGCACGCATGCTACACCACAACCATGGCGGAAGGGTTGCTAAGGGTCTGTGTCAGTGTTCTGTCGGTAACTAGGAATTAGTAGTCAATGCCATGCAAATAAGTCAAGTAATACTGAATTGCAAATGCCCTGCTGGCGTAAGGATTACCACACAGTGTAGCGGTACAACACCGAGGAATGGCCTGGAGGTAAACATGACATCAAGAGAGGGGTGCGCCACCGTAGCTGTAAGCACATTGGATCATTGCTAATCCGGGTTGCCTGTTGCTAAGCAAAGCTGCAGGATAGGGGTGTAGAAGTAGCCATAGCTTTGCTTAGCTGAGAGCACACAAGGTAACTGAAAGTGCATGTGAACGTGGATGAAAACACGCACAAAACCCAATAAACGGCTGTGCATGGAGCGCTCCACAGCTGAAACAGGAAGGATATGGAAAGACAATAATGAAATGCTGCAGCATGGTAATTGGAGTACAAATTAGTAATTAACACCTAGGAACTCACAATGGACCATAGACAACAGCTAACAAGGCTGCTAGCAGCTACCTGCAGAACAGGAAAGGGGAGGTGCCGTACAGCAAAGAAAAGAGAACTGTCACAGCAGAACAAAGCAAACCTGTAGTAGATCAGCTACATAACACATTTCCCAACACAGTCCTTGGTTGTGAAAGTACAAAACAAGAAAGCTGGCAGCTGGATGCATGCCTGGCAATGGGAGGGGAATCGGGTTGAAAATTGAAGTAAAGGGCAATAGATGAATCATGGCAGCCAAGCGTAAGTCAACACCAAAGGCCGCACAATAGCAGTACCAGCTGTAAAACCAATAATTAAGATACCCTGCAGATGGAATAGCACAAACACACCCAATTACACCAGCATCTTCCACTGCACAATAGTATAAGGTGTGAAAGCCCCACACACACACTTGTGTATTCCCAGACACTCTGCACCATTGGTGTATACAGATGGGGAACTTTTAATATGTACATGTTAGGGGCCGCCATAGCTTTGCTTCACCAGCATGTGTTGGAGACTGATGGTGGTGTGGAGGATGATGCTGACAACCATCTCAGGAACTGGAGGAGGAGAAGGGTGTTCAGACCCAGGGTAACCTACCAGGGGCTACATGATCTGGAGATAGTAGACCATTACAGGGTGGACAGGGACATCATACAGCAACTTGTTGAGCTGTGCCGGCCACGCCTCAGAGCCAGAAGTAACAGAAGGGAACCCATCCCAGTGGACATGAAGGTATGTGTAAGCTTGAAAATACTAGCCACAGGTACCTTCCAATGGCCAACTGGGGATATCATGGGGATCTCACAGGCATCAGCATCCAGGGTACTCCACCTGTTCCTGGATGCCATGTTACCACATGCCAATGAGCACATATACTTCCACCGAACGCCGGAGGAGTTGGCCAGCAATATGCATCTCTTCCACTGCGTGGCAGACTACCCGGAGGTACTAGGTGCAATAGATTGCACACATATACACATCCAGTTACCACCCGGTGAGCAGGGTAGGTGCTACATAAACTGCAAGGGATACCCCTCCATCAAGTTCCAGGTCATGTGCAATGCCCAGGGCATTATCATGGATGTGTGTGCTGGCAGCCCTGGAAGCTATCATGACTCCCACATCTGGCATGCCTCACAGCTGTATCAGGTATTTGCCAGGGGGGACATCCCATATGGCCACCTGGTGGGGGATGCTGGCTATGCACTGGAATCATGGATGATGACTCCTATCAGAAATGCACACGCAGGCATGCAAGAACACCATAATGAGGCACACACAGAAACCAGAATCATCATAGAGTGCGTGTTTGGGATGCTGAAATCATGGTTCTGTTGCTTGGACATATCTGGTGGAGCCTTGCAGTACTCACCAGGCACGTGTGAACACATCTTCATAATATGTGCCATGCTACATAATATGATCCTGTGGAAACAGCTGCAGCAGCAGGGACAGAATGGTGAAGGACCTCACAGCCCACCACCATTGCCAAGGGACCCACAAGCACAGAGATACTCAGACCACAAACACACTGTGCTAGCCTCAGTAGGCAGACGGAGGCGTGCCCAGTATGCCCATGCCTTGACAAAGAGGGAACATATAGCACACACACTGACAGTGTAGGTACTCATGGACTGACACCCTTCTCCACCTGCACACACAGCAAACATGGATGGCACACACACCTGACCATCTGTAAATTGTCATGTATAGGTGGTCTACTGTGTGCATCCTACATAGGTAGCCCTCAACTATTGTACACACAACTGCCATTGGCACAAGGTAAGTCAATACCTGAACAGTAAATTAAGCTATCAGCATGTGTCCATACTGTATGTAGAGGTTCTTAGATACATAGGTAGGTACATGCCCAACTGCTGAGGCCACTCATAAGCATAGACAAAAAGTGTCCCATCGATTAACTAACTGTCCCTCTGTGGAGCATTGCCAATTGTGGGATCCCTGGGGTGTATCCACTGTTCCCCACCCACTCTACTAGGATTCCCTAGAGTGTTAGTGAGGGGTTTTGTATAATGTAATCAGGGATGTAGTTCCAAATAATGGGGTGTATCCCTGACAGGAATCTTCTCAGATGTTTACATATTACATAGTATACCTTACCATACTAACATACCACTAAGCTACCTGTACATACTTAGTACCTCATTACACCTCTCTCTCCAATGTGTCTACTATGCATTTGCACAATTTTATACAAACAAAAAAATGTTTATTGTTGACCTATTGAACTATATCAATGTATAATTGTTACTTAGCTTCTTTTTAATGCAACTTTAACTTTATGCATGTAACCCAACATATATGTGAATCATTTTGCTATAACTGCTATTATATCAATATTGTTTAAAATTGTACTTGTTTTAAAATATATTACTGGAGCTTTTCTCCTCGGGTCTCCACTGAAAATGGGCCACAAGCCCAGATGGACAAACCCATTTAACAAATGTCAATAATAAATAAATAAATAAATATTAAACACAGCTTGCATACATAGGTAGTTCTCCACAGAATAATAAACATGTGGAACACACAACCGCTGAAATGTGCATTAATTACCCTTGCACTACCAGTGCCTGCTCTGAGAGGTAAGATATCACTGCCAGGATTAGAATACGCAACCATGTACACAATCTTCACAATAACATACCACTACGCTACCTGAGATGTACCAATGGCAGTTGTGTATACTGACAGGATAAAACACAAAAGGTAGGAATGTGTTGAAATAGGACAAACCGGCATGTACCCAATGAAAGGTGTATGTTTTATACATATATATATATATATATATATATATATATATATATATACATTATCATATATATAGAGAGAGAGAGAGAGGGAGAGAGAGAGATATATGTTGATATATGGGGATATACATACATATGTAGATATATAGATAGGTTAACAACATCTACATAACCATGGAGGTATGTATAAATAGGATACCTACCACGTACTGACTGCTTTACATACCGACACAAGTAATCCCGAGGCTTAAGGTCCAAAAGAACACAGTACCGAAACACCAGATGCGCGAGGTGTAAAATCATGATGTTAAGGGACAGTTAGTCAATGCTTCTGATGTTGCAGTTCAGGTAGGTTACTGTGTGTAAGTGTGTTTCTTAGGGCTGCAGTGTGTGTAAGTGTGTGTTCTGTGTGTGGTGTGTGTTCTTGGGGGACTGTAATGTGTGGGTATGGGTTAGCTTTGTGCGTCTGTTTACTTAGATCTAGGAGGTAGAATATTAAAGTAGGGGAGTCTGGGGGGCACATACACCTACATGGGGGGTGTAGGGGGGGCTTGGCCACCTGTTCATACGTAGTGTAGGATGGTTTCTTTGGATGTGGTGGGTAGCAGTGTATCTGTGTGTGCGTGTGTGTGTTCCATGTTCATGTTACTTTTGCGAGTTACTGTCGCTGTCGGTAATGTGGGGTATGGGAGTCTGGGCCCGGTACTGTGTGTGTCAGAACTGTGTGGTTTCGGGATTCCATAGGTATCCAGTATACAGCGGTTGAAGTGTTCATATATGTGTATAAATTGGACCATAGCAATCACACATTCCGCCACTACCAACCTTTATGAACAAAGGATATGGAGAGTATATGCCTATACACTATTACAAATATGTGCTATGGACATGAGCCAATGATAGTGTTAACACCTGTCCTACTTTGCGAGGGACAGTCCCTTTTTGGGCGGTTGTGTCCTGACCAAATATATTAAATGTGGCAAATGTCCTGGGATTGTAGGACATAATTATGTCCCATATGTAATGTAATAGTTGCATACAATAGTTTTTTCTGTATCTAAAATACCTACATGTTACAAGAAACAGGATAAGCAATTAAACTTCTACAAGAATAAGCTTATATTTAGGCAAGAAAGGAAAGTTCTATCCCTTGTACTGACTGTGGGTTTGTGTCGGCCTGTAAATTCTGATGTAGGCCGTCCAAAATGTCCCACCATGGCCATATGAAAAGGTGGCAATCCTAGCCAAAGAGGGTCAGTCATCAACACAACTACAATGACTGCAAATACCTATAACAGAAATACACAGCTTTCATGTATCAACACTTTATTACAATCTGATGTATTTCCAAAGGGATTCAAGGACTAACATCAACTGCATGCTATACATGATCCACATAACAGTGCCTTAATGAATCAGCCTGCAATTACCATTGTATTAGTCCACAAAAGGATAGGTGTTCAAATAGGGAAGGAACCCTCACACACATATCAATTATGTATAAAAGCAGTTCCTACACACCTGCATCTGCTATGCACACCCACCAACATCACTCCCACACCCAAACAAATTACAATGCAAACTGTAATAACATCACAAATCATTCACTCTCTGTATGACATCTGCAGAAGCCTTAACATACCTTGTCAGAGACACACTAACATGGCCCAATGAGAAATAGTTGCTGTTATACAATGGAACAGCTACTGATGTTACAGGGTTTGTTTGCACTAATCCTGTTTCAGAGGGTTGTGTGTACACCGGGATGTGTTAGCAATTACTGAGTAACAGCACAGTATGCTACACTTGTACACCAAATCAAGGATGTCTGGTGAAAACACTGTAAACCACATAACAGTTCATGCATAGCCATACAGCCTTGAGCTGCCCAAACATCCTTGCCAGACTTAAACATCTGCAGATGTATCAGGTACAAACAAACCCTGCATAAGGAGCAATGTTCTGAAATGTAACAGCTGTACTCACATGTAGAACAAAATTGTCTAGCCGTTACACACAATCCACAGGAGTCATGAAGCTAATATATCTCTGTCTGTCTCCATATAGCTGTTGAAATATATCACAAACAACATATCTGGGCCGTCTTCCTCGAAAGTAAGGCAAACGGACAACACCCAAAAGGAGTACTCAGTTATACACTATTGTTTCTATGGTATCGGCTAATGGAGTAGCTGCACAGTTGATGTGCATCTAATTAACTACTTTGGAACACCAATTGGTGGTCAGGATACTACCTGTTACCAATATTTAACTAGAAAAGGATGGGTTATCACACATTCAAACCATCCGTATATACCAGCAGAACATTACAAAGAAGATTGAAACACAAACTGAAAAGGATTGAATCAACAGTGAACGACACCTCGGGTTACTAATAAGGTATGTAGAACAGTCAGTACGTCTGTGTATTTAGTACCTTTTCTGTAGTATTTAAAGTGCACGCAATCCATATAGCGGAAACAGTTATCTTGTAGTGATGTATTGTTGAGCATAGTAATGCTTGTAGTATTTATGTGTACTGCTGTAGGTCACAAGGCAAACACCGCATACACCACAAGGGATGCTATATAAGGGCTTTGAACAGAAATATTCCTCACCAGCCGCTGTCAGTGGCAGGGCTGGTCCAACAGGTATGTGCTATAACAGGGGATAGTATATGGTGATATATTGTAACGGTAGCCATATGTATGGGTGTATTACTGAGAATAACATGTCGAAGGTTGGGCCACTGTGCAATTATGATTTGCATTGTGGGATATTGTGCCAATAACTGTGTAATGTACAGTATTGTAGGCAGATATGTATTACAGGTTACATAGCATTAATGTTATGTTAGGCAATCATTAGTTATGTCTATTGGCATTTACAATACACAATAACAGGATACATATGTCTTTTAGTCACCCGACAGTTTATCAGCATGATAGCAAAGTAAAATGGAAGAGCTAGTTAACTATCCATGCATGTAAGACATGTAATATGTGCAAAGGTAGGTACTAGGCTGTCTTACCACGGGTATTTATAAGCCTAACTAGAGTGTGCTGGCTTTCGCCACCCCCATAGGTTAGTTCCCTGTGCCTTTGAATGGCAGAGACATTAGTTTCCTGTGCCTCTGTCCAGCAGAGCCACAGCAATGATCCCTGTTGTACATGTCTGACTCCCATCCACACATCAAGGTTTCCCTTGAAGAGAGCTAGTGAGGGGCCCTGCCTGATGTACACTGGAATCATGTTCCAAAGCATGGGGAGTGTCCGGGTCAGGAATCTATCCGTCCGTTACGTCCTAGTCATTGTTGTGGTTAGGTGTATATCCCTAGAGCATGTGGCTCTCAGGGCCACTGTTTAGGTGGAGCATATCCAGCAGTACTGGGTTGGACATGGGTCTTGTATGTCAAGCAGAGATCACCTGTGAGTATGCGGTATCCAATGGGGTACAGCTGGAGTTTCTTAGGTTGGGCTGCATAGGTTATCTGTTTGAGGTCAGTAATCCTCTTGGTGTGGTACTGTTGTGGTCTTCCAAGCTGTTGCAGTTGTCTTGTAAGGTATATCCCAAATGGGGTGTTGTATTCTTTAATGGGTCTAATAAGTCATGAGTAGAGAGTCACAATGGCCTCCTTTGATCTGGATGCAAACCAATTAGAGATTATGGGTATCAAAGGAGAGATTGCTATCTACTAGGGTTCCTGGATCCCTTATTACCTTTTCTGTATGTAGGGGACTAGCACCTATGTGGTAGTCCGCGGGTAATTAGTTATATCCAAAGGGTATGACTATGCACTTTTAGGCATTCAGCTTGATGCCATGATATTGACACCAGGTATCCATCTCAGTGCGACCCTTCCAGAGGGTGTCTGTAACAGCTGGGGAAACAATTATGTTCCCTAGTTTGCAGTCATCTGCAAACCTTTTCAGCCAAAGCCCTCCTGTGCTTGTCTGTACGTCAGAGAATTATATACCGAACATGAGGGGTCCTAGGACTGAGCCCTGGGGGATGCCACTTGTAATTGGTATACAGTCAGACCTAGGGTATGCAACTCCCACTGTTTGGGTTCTGTTCATGAGCCACTTTACAAACCATCACATGATGCAGGGGTTAATGTTCAGGCGGATGGGTATGTTGATAATACTAGAAGGAGGAATGGTGTTGAAAGCCTATGAGAGATCTAGGTAGGCTGTGTGGACCTCCTTACCCTCATCTAATGCCTTGGTAACTGTCTCTAAGAAATCCACCAGGTTTAGGAGGCATGGTCTGCCCTTAACAATGCAAACTGGGAGGGGCCAAAGGTTTGGAGGTATCCAACGTCTCTGTGACTGAGATCCATGATGTGCTCCATAGCCTTGCAGACCAGGCTAGTCAGGCCTATAGGGCAGTAGATTCCATGGTCCATTGTGGCGCCACCTTCGTAGAGTGGGTTAACTGTTGCTGTGTGCCATTTAGGGTGCACTAAGCCAGATGCAAGGGTATTATTGAACATGGTGCATAGGTGGGGAGCCAGTACATTCTGAAGTTCATGTAAAATGCAGCCTGGGATGTTGTCTGGTCCCATGGATGCTGTGATATTGGCTTTAGAGTGTGTAGCTTTGAGAGGGAGGGAGAAAAGGTAGCACTGAACCTATCTGCCAGGATGTTGCCAATATCAGTTGGTTCTGTAATATTTGTGCCTTTGTGCTGTAACTCATAGCAGATCTGGTTGTTGACATTGAGGTATGTGACATAGCTATAGAATGCTTTGTGGTTGTGGTTGGAATTAGTGGCGGTTTTGTTTTCATAGCTAGCTTTGGAGGATCTTATAAGGGATCTCACCTTCTTACTGAGGCTGACCAGGAATCTCCTCCATGCATGGGATTGTACTCTCGTTTGCAACAGTGTCTTCCTCTTGTAGTACAGTTTGTTTATGGCAGGGGACCACCAGATTGGTTTCCTTAATTAGGAGTATAGCGTCTTGGTTCTATTTGGGATAGCACAATCCATGCACTTGTGTAAGTGCTTATAGAGTGCATTTGTGTAGGATTCAGCAGTTGTAACAGTATTGTCCATCTGCATGGGTGTCATGACATTCATCACGTCTGTCTTAAGAAGCATGAAGTTGGCTTTGTAGACATATTATACTGTGGTTCTCTTATTGGGGTGGGGGCGGATGTGGATATCAACAGTGTTCAGCTCATAGTTGGATCGGACCAATGAGGAGTTGACTTCACGTGTGGAGCACTGGTCACTCATGTTGGTAATGCCTAGGTCTAGGATAATGTTGCCCCTGGTGGGTGTGTGGATATGTTGATTCAGGGCATTGGTGTTTATGAATTCCAGAAAGCATTGAGCTAATGAGGTGGTACATGAGTAGTTTTCCCAGTTAATGGTGGGGTAGATTCAGTGAGACTATGTGATGAGTGTGGTGTGAATGTTTACCTTCTCCACATGACTGTCAGGGTCATGCTTGGTTGGAGAGGGCTTTACCTCCAGTTTGGCTAGATGAGTGCATCTCTCAGAGGTTGTAGTGTTGGGTGGTAGGCAGAGAGGTTTGTCTGTGTACATGAGACAATGTGTGCATTGCCTCAAGATGTCCAGATCAATCAGATAGACAGGTGAGAACACTGGCAGATGACTCTTGGACATGCCTGAATATAGAACTACTTTCCCCTAGATAAGTGAGAAAAGGGAGTACAAGAGCTATTTTACTCTAAGAAAGTGAGAAAAGTATGTACAAAACCTGTTTACTGCTAGGTAATGAGGAAGATTGAGTGCTATAGTAATTATTAGCTTACATAGTGCTTACAAGTTCTGAACAAGTGCTGAGCATGAATAAGCAATCCAGACAGGGTC
>NC_056730.1:1089176666-1089204420 GCF_019279795.1 Protopterus annectens | reverse complement strand
AAATTAGCTGCCAGAAGGAGAAGCTACAAGGTTCTTGAAGAAACTTTAATTATCCACAAATAAATAGACTAATAAGCGCTTTCATTTGTGTAAGAATATTGAACTTCTTCAGATAAAAGTGAACACAAAAAACAGGTTTTAAATAAGGCCCAAAGCAGTCATTTGGTCAAAGCAAGCACAAGAGATGGCACAGCAAGGGCCCGCAAACACACAGCCGCACAGTGTCACAACGGAAAACTTAAATTCCTCTGTGGTGCACTTATCTGACTATCCCCGGGATTCATGAAGCTTGTGCCAGGCACCGGAGTAGCATCGGCGATCTAGCGCCAAATATGGCCGCAGAGCGATTCAGGTACAAGCAGTTTCCACGTGCACTACCAGCGTACACCAGAGCTGCTCAGCTCCCAGTGCATAGGTTCATAGGTTCATAGGTAGGTACTAGGCTATTGGCCCTAGGGCCTATACAAGCCTAGCCAAAAAATGTACCCTGGCTTTCACCACCCAAGAAAATTATTTTCCTGTGCCCCTGTCGAGCAGAGCTACAGAAGTGATCCCTGGGGTGAATTTCCCATTTCCCATCCAATCATCAAGATTTTTCTTGAAGAGTGCTAATGAGGAGCTGTGTTTGACATAGATAGGTAGTCTATTCCAGAGTACGGGAAGTCTCTGGGACAGGAATCTATCCCTCCAGCATGTTCTGTTTATTGTGGTGACAAGGTTTAGGTTCCTAGAGCGTGTAGCTCGGAGGGATTGGGATTTCTTTAAGTGGAGCATTTCCAACAGCTCTGGGTTTGACATAGCTTTGTATGTTAGGCAGAGATCGCCCCTGAGTAGGCGATATACGATGGAGTAAAGCTGTAGTTTTTTGAGACGGTCTGCGTAGGGCATCTGTTTGAGGCCAGTAATCCTCTTTGTGAGGTATTTCTGTGGTCTTGCCAGTTGTTGTAGATGTCTTGTGAGGTACATACCAAAAGGGGCATTGTACGCTATAATGGGTCTAATGAGTGATGAGTAGAGGGGAAGAATGACCTCTTTTTTTCTGGATGAGAATCCTTTTGTGATGAGATGAGCCACGTAGAAGGATTTCCTGACCACTGTGGCAATGTGATTATCAAAGAAGAGACTACTGTCCACCTGTGTCCCAAGGTCTCTTATCACATTTTTGGCATTAAGTAGACTACCAGCTATGTGGTAGTTCATGGGTAGAGAGTTTTGACCAAAGGGGATGACAATACACTTTTTGGCATTGAGCTTCAGGCCATGGCTTTGACACCAGGTATCTGTCTCAGTGAGGCCCTTTTGTAGTTTGTCCACATCATTAGGAGTTTCGATTATGGCTCCTAGTTTGCAGTCATCTGCAAACTTTGTTAGCCAAAGACCTTCTGTGTTAGCCTGCACTTCAGAGAAGTAGATACCAAACAGGAGAGGACCCAGGACTGAACCCTGTGGTACTCCACTTGTCACTGGTCTGAAGTCGGGTTTGGAATCTGCTACTTTCACAGTGTAAGTTCTATCCATGAGTCAGTTGGCAACCCATCTTGTGACATAGGGATTTATACCTAGTTTAGTGAGCTTATCTATAATTCCAGAGTGGGGGATGGTGTCAAAAGCCTTGGCGAGATCTAGATAAGCTGTGTGAACCATTTTACTCTCATCTATGGCTTTGGTGACTGCTTCAAAGAAGTCAATCGGGTTTAGAAGACATGATATGCCTTTTACAAATCCAAACTGGGTAGGGTCCAGAGTTTGGAGATTACCGATGTCTTTGTTTATGAGTTCCACGATGATACGTTCCATGGCCTTGCAGACCAGGCTCATCAGGCTAATGGGGCAGTAGTTCCCGGGGTCCGTCGTGGCTCCCCCTTTGTGGAGTGGGATAACCATTGCAGTGTGCCATTCAGTGGGTACAAAGCCTGAGGTGAGGCTACGACTGAACATGGTACTTAGGTAGGGTGCCAGTTCATTCTGTAGTTCGTGTAGAACACAGCCTGGGATATTGTCAGGTCCCATGGATGCTGTGTTCTTGGCTTTGGAGAGTGTGTTTTTTACCTGTGCAGCCATGATTATAGGAACTTTGCATTCTTCCGGTATAGAGATGGGCTCTCTAGGGGGTGAGAGGGGGGTAAAGTTAGCACTGAACATGTATGCTAATTACCCCATGCGCAGCAGTGTAGCATGCAAATGAAGGTATATAGCGATTCATGAAGTGGTGCAGGCATAGCGTAAGCATGAAGAAATGTAAACCAAAAAAAGGTTTACATTTTGTCAAACATAAAATTGGAGCCATGAAAGTGGACCAAACTTACATATTATAATGTTAATATATGCCATTGGCTATATATATAGCCAATGGCATAAAAAACATGCGCAACATATGAAAAATAACATTTAATGTCATGGCCACACTAATACAAAGTAAAACCGCAGTGCATCTGTGCGCAAACGGGATCACAAGGAAAATATATTTAGATGTCATAAAACTGCAATGTAACACAATTCATGATATCCCCATAATAGTCAATGGCATGCATGCTACACCACAACCGCAAGGGTTGCTAAGGGTCTGTGACAGTGTTCCGTGCGGTAACTAGGAATTAGTAGTCAATGCCATGCAAATGAGTCAAGTAATACTGAATTGCAAATGCCCTGCTGGCGTAAGGATGTACCACATGGTGTAGCGGTACAACACCGAGGAGTGGCCTGGAGGTAAACATGACATCAAGAGAGGGGTGTGCCACCATAGCTGTAAGCACATTGGATCATTGCTAATCCGGGTTGCCTGTTGCTAAGCAAAGCCGCAGGATAGGGGTGTGGAAGTAGCCATAGCTTTGCTTAGCTGAGAGCACACTAGGTAACTGAATGTTCATGTGAACGTGGATGAAAACACGCACAAAACCCAATAAACGGCTGTGCATGGAGTGCTCCACAGCTGAAACAGGAAGGATATGGAAAGACAATAATGAAATGCTGCAGCATGGTAATTGGAGTACAAATTAGTAATTAACACCTAGGAACTCACAATGGGCCATAGACAACAGCTAACAAGGCTGCTAGCAGCTACCTGCAGAACAGGAAAGGGGAGGTGCCGTACAGCAAAGAAAAGAGAACTGTCACAGCAGAACAAAGCAAACCTGTAGTAGATCAGCTACATAACACATTTCCCAACACAGTCCTGGGTTGTGAAAGTACAAAACAAGAAAGCTGGCAGCTGGATGCATGCCTAACAATGGGAGGGGAATCGGGTTGAAAAATGAAGTAAAGGGCAATAGATGAATCATGGCAGCCAAGCGTAAGTCAACACCAAAGGCCGCACAATAGCAGTACCAGCTGTAAAACCAATAATTTAGATACCCTGCAGATGGAATAGCACAAACACACCCAATTACACCAGCATCTTCCACTGCACAATAGTATAAGGTGTGAAAGCCCCACACACACACACTTGTGTATTCCCAGACACTCTGCACCATTGGTGTATACAGACGGGGAACTTTTAATATGTACATGTTAAGGGCCGCCATAGCTTTGCTTCACCAGCATGTGTTGGAGACTGATGGTGGTGTGGAGGATGATGCTGACAACCATCTCAGGAACCGGAGGAGGAGACGGGTGTTCAGACCCAGGGTAACCTACCAGGGGCTACATGATCTGGAGATAGTAGACCGTTACAGGGTGGACAGGGACATTATACAGCAACTTGTTGAGCTGTGCCGGCCACGCCTCAGAGCCAGAAGTAACAGAAGGGAACCCATCCCAGTGGACACGAAGGTATGTGTAAGCTTGAGAATACTAGCCACAGGTACCTTCCAATGGCCAACTGGGGATATCATGGGGATCTCACAGGCATCAGCATCCAGGGTACTCCACCTGTTCCTGGATGCCATGTTACCACATGCCAATGAGCACATATACTTCCACCGAACGCAGGAGGAGTTGGCCAGCAATATGCGTCTCTTCCACTGCTTGGCAGACTACCTGGAGGTACTAGGTGCAATAGATTGCACACACATACACATCCAGTTACCACCCGGTGAGCAGGGTAGGTGCTACATAAACTGCAAGGGATACCCCTCCATCAAGTTCCAGGTCATGTGCAATGCCCAGGGCATTATCATGGATGTGTGTGCTGGCAGCCCTGGAAGCTATCATGACTCCCACATCTGGCATGCCTCACAGCTGTATCAGGTATTTGCCAGGGGGGACATCCCATATGGCCACCTGGTGGGGGATGCTGGCTATGCACTGGAATCATGGATGATGACTCCTATCAGAAATGCACACACAGGCATGCAGGAACGCCATAATGAGGCACACACAGAAACCAGAATCATCATAGAGCGCATTTTTGGGATGCTGAAATCACGGTTCCGTTACTTGGACATATCTGGTGGAGCCTTGCAGTACTCACCAGTCACGTGTGAACACATCTTCATAATATGTGTCATGCTACATAATATGATCCTGTGGAAACAGCTGCAGCAGCAGGGACAGAATGGTGAAGGACCTCACAGCCCACCACCATTGCCAAGGGACCCACAAGCACAGAGATACTCAGACCACAAACACGCTGTGCTAGCCCCAGTAAGCAGACAGAGGCGTGCCCAGTATGCCCATGCCTTGACAAAGAGGGAACGTATAGCACACACACTGACAGTGTAGGTACTCATGGACTGACACCCTTCTCCACCTGCACACACAGCAAACATGGATGGCACACACACATCACCACCTGTAAATTGTCATGTATAGGTGGTCTACTGTGTGCATCCTACATAGGTAGCCCTCAACTATTGTACACACAACTGCCATTGGCACAAGGTAAGTCAATACCTGAACAGTAAATTAAGCCATCAGCATGTGTCCATACTGTATGTAGAGGTTCTTAGATACATAGGTAGGTACATGCCCAACTGCCGAGGCCACTCATAAGCATAGACAAAAAGTGTCCCATCGATTAACTAACTGTCCCTCTGTGGAGCATTGCCAATTGTGGGATCCCTGGGGTGTATCCACTGTTCCCCACCCACTCTACTAGGATTCCCTAGAGTGTTAGTGAGGGGTTTTGTATAATGTAATCAGGGATGTAGTTCCAAATAATGGGGAGTATCCCTGACAGGAATCTTCTCAGATGTTTACATATTACATAGTATACCTTACCATACTAACATACCACTAAGCTACCAGTACATACTTAGTACCTCATTACACCTCTCTCTCCAATGTGTCTACTATGCATTTGCACAATTTTATACAAACAAAAAATGTTTATTGTTGACCTATTGAACTATATCAATGTATAATTGTTACTTAGCTTCTTTTTAATGCAACTTTAACTTTATGCATGTAACCCAACATATATGTGAATCGTTTTGCTATAACTGCAATTATATCAATATTGTTTAAAATTGTACTTGTTTTAAAATATATTACTGGAGCTTTTCTCCTCGGGTCTCCACTGAAAATGGGCCACAAGCCCAGATGGACAAACCCATTTAACAAATGTCAATAATAAATAAATGAATAAATATTAAACACAGCTTGCATACATAGGTAGTTCTCCACAGAATAATAAACATGTGGAACACACAACCGCTGAAATGTGCATTAATCACCCTCGCACTACCAGTGCCTGCTCTTAGAGGTAAGATATCACTGCCAGGATTAGAATACGCAACCATGTACACAATCTTCACAATAACATACCACTACGCTACCTGAGATATACCAATGGCAGTTGTGTATACTGACAGGATAAAATACAAAAGGTAGGAATGTGTTGAAATAGGACAAACCGGCATGTACCCAATGAAAGGTGTATGTTTTATACATATATATATATATATATATATATATATATATATATATATATATATATATATATATACATTATCATATATATATATAGAGAGAGAGAGGGAGAGAGAGAGATATATGTTGATATATGGGGATATACATACATATGTAGATATATAGATAGGTTAACAACATCTACATAACCATGGAGGTATGTATAAATAGGATACCTACCACGTACTGACTGCTTTACATACCGACACAAGTAATCCCGAGGCTTAAGGTCCAAAAGAACACAGTACCGAAACACCAGATGCGCGAGTTGTAAAATCATGATGTTAAGGGACAGTTAGTCAATGCTTCTGATGTTGTGGTTCAGGTAGGTTACTGTGTGTAAGTGTGTTTCTTAGGGCTGTAGTGTGTGTAAGTGTGTGTTCTGGGTGTGGTGTGTGTTCTTGGGGGACTGTAATGTGTGGGTGTGGGTTAGCTTTGTGCGTCTGTTTACGAGATCTAGGAGGTAGAATATTAAAGTAGGGGAGTCTGGGGGGCACATACACCTACATGGGGGGTGTAGGGGGGCTTGGCCACCTGTTCATACGTAGTGTAGGATGGTTTGTTTGGATGTGGTGGGTAGCAGTGTATCTGTGTGTGCGTGTGTGTGTTCCATGTTCATGTTACTTTTGCGAGTTACTGTCGCTGTCGGTAATGTGGGGTATGGGAGTCTGGGCCCGGTACTGTGTGTGTCAGAACTGTGTGGTTTCGGGATTCCATACGTATCCAGTATACAGTGGTTGAAGTGTTCATATATGTGTATAAATTGGACCATAGCAATCACACATTCCGCCACTACCAACCTTTATGAACAAAGGATATGGAGAGTATATGCCTATACACTATTACAAATATGTGCTATGGACATGAGCCAATGATAGTGTTAACACCTGTCCCACTTTGCGAGGGACAGTCCCTTTTTGGGCGGTTGTGTCCTGACCAAATATATTAAATGTGGCAAATGTCCTGGGATTGTAGGACATAATTATGTCCCATATGTAATGTAATAGTTGCATACAATAGTTTTTTCTGTATCTAAGATACCTACATGTTACAAGAAACAGGATAAGCAACTAAACTGCTACAAGAATAAGCTTATATTTAGGCAAGAAAGGAAAGTTCTATCCCTTGTACTGACTGTGGGTTTGTGTCGGCCTGTAAATTCTGATGTACGTCCCAAAAATGTCCCACTATGGCCATATGAAAAGGTGGCAACCCTAGCCAAAGAGGGTCAGTCACCAACACAACTACAATGACTGCAAATACCTATGACAGAAATACACAGCTTTCATGTATCAACACTTTATTACATTCTGATGTATTTCCAAAGGGATTCAAGGACTAACATCACCTGCATGCTATACAGGAACCACATAACAGTGCCTTAATGAATCAGCCTGCAATTACCATTGTATTAGTCCACAAAAGGATAGGTGTTCAAATAGGGAAGGAACCCTCACACACATATCAATTATGTATAAAAGCAGTTCCTACACACCTGCATCTGCTATGCACACCCACCAACATCACTCCCACACCCAAACAAATTACAATGCAAACTGTAATAACATCACAAATCATTCACTCTCTGTATGACATCTGCAGAAGCCTTAACATACCTTGTCAGAGACACACTAACATGGCCCAATGAGAAATAGTAGCTGTTATACAATGGAACAGCTACTGATGTTACAGGGTTTGTTTGCACTAATCCTTTTTCAGAGGGTTGTGTGTACACCGGGATGTGTTAGCAATTACTGAGTAACAGCACAGTATGCTACACTTGTACACCAAATCAAGGATGTCTGGTGAAAACACTGTAAACCACATAACAGTTCATGCATAGCCATACAGCCTTGAGCTGCCCAAACATCCTTGCCAGACTTAAACATCTGCAGATGTATCAGGTACAAACAAACCCTGCATAAGGAGCAATGTTCTGAAATGTAACAGCTGTACTCACATGTAGAACAAAATCGTCTAGCCATTACACACAATCCACAGGAGTCATGAAGCTAATATATCTCTGTCTGTCTCCATATAGCTGTTGAAATATATCACAAACAACATATCTAGGCCGTCTTCCTCAAAAGTAAGGCAAACGGACAACACCCAAAAGGAGTACTCAGTTATACACTACTGTTTCTATGGTATCGGCTAATGGAGTAGCTGCACAGCTGATGTGCATCTAATTAACTACTTTGGAACACCAGTTGGTGGTCAGGATACTACCTGTTACCAATATTTAACTAGAAAAGGATGGGTTATCACACATTCAAACCATCCGTATATACCAGCAGAACATTACAAAGAATATTGAAACACAAACTGAAAAGGATTGAATCAACAGTTAACGACACCTCGGGTTACTAATAAGGTATGTAGAACAGTCAGTACGTCTGTGTATTTAGTACCTTTTCTGTAGTATTTAAAGTGCACGCAATCCATATAGCGGAAACAGTTATCTTGTAGTGATGTATTGTTGAGCATAGTAACGCTTGTAGTATTTGTGTGTACTGCTGTAGGTCACAAGGCAAACACCGCATACACCACAAGGGATGCTATATAAGGGCTTTGAACAGAAATATTCCTCACCAGCCGCTGTCAGTGGCAGGGCTGGTTCAACAAGTATGTGCTATAACAGGGGATAGTATATGGTGATATATTGTAACGGTAGCCATATGTATGGGTGTATTACTGAGAATAACATGTCGAAGGTTGGGCCACTGTGCAATTATGATTTGCATTGTGGGATATTGTGCCAATAACTGTGTAATGTACAGTATTGTAGGCAGATATGTATTACAGGTTACATAGAATTAATGTTATGTTAGGCAAACATTAGTTATGTCTATTGGCATTTACAATACACAATAACAGGATACATATGTCTTTTAGTCACCCGACAATTTATCAGCATGATAGCAAAGTAAAATGGAAGAGCTAGTTAACTATCCATGCATGTAAGACATGTAATATGTGCAAAGGTAGGTACTAGGCTGTCTTACCACGGGTATTTATAAGCCTAACTAGAGTGTGTTGGCTTTCGCCACCCCCATAGGTTAGTTCCCTGTGCCTTTGAATGGCAGAGACATTAGTTTCCTGTGCCTCTGTCCAGCAGAGCCACTGCAATGATCCCTGTTGTACATGTCTGACTCCCATCCACACATCAAGGTTTCCCTTGAAGAGAGCTAGTGAGGGGCCCTGCCTGATGTACACTGGAATCATGTTCCAAAGCATGGGGAGTGTCTGGGTCAGGAATCTATCCGTCCAGCATGTCCTAGTCATTGTTGTGGTTAGGTGTATATCCCTAGAGCATGTGGCTCTCAGGGGCCACTGTTTAGGTGGAGCATATCCAGCAGTACTGGGTTGGACATGGGTCTTGTATGTCAAGCAGAGATCACCTGTGAGTATGCGGTATCCAACGGGGTACAGCTGGAGTTTCTTAGGTTGGGCTGCATAGGTTATCTGTTTGAGGTCAGTAATCCTCTTGGTGTGGTACTGTTGTGGTCTTCCAAGCTGTTGCAGTTGTCTTGTAAGGTATATCCCAAATGGGGTGTTGTATTCTTTAATGGGTCTAATAAGTCATGAGTAGAGAGTCACAATGGCCTCCTTTGATCTGGATGCAAACCAATTAGAGATTATGGGTATCAAAGGAGAGATTGCTATCTACTGGGGTTCCTGGATCCCTTATTACCTTTTCTGTATGTAGGGGACTAGCACCTATGTGGTAGTCCGCGGGTAATTAGTTATATCCAAAGGGGATGACTATGCACTTTTAGGCATTCAGCTTGATGCCATGATATTGACACCAGGTATCCATCTCAGTGCGACCCTTCCAGAGGGTGTCTGTAACAGCCGGGGAAACAATTATGTTCCCTAGTTTGCAGTCATCTGCAAACCTTTTCAGCCAAAGCCCTCCTGTTCTTGTCTGTACATCAGAGAATTATATACCGAACATGAGGGGTCCTAGGACTGAGCCCTGGGGGATGCCACTTGTAATTGGTATACAGTCGGACCTAGGGTATGCAACTCCCACTGTTTGGGTTCTGTTCATGGGCCACTTTACAAACCATCACATGATGCAGGGGTTAATATTCAGGCGGATGGGTATGTTGATAATATTAGAAGGAGGAATGGTGTTGAAAGCCTATGAGAGATCTAGGTAGGCTGTGTGGACCTCCTTACCCTCATCTAATGCCTTGGTAACTGTCTCTAAGAAATCCACCAGGTTTAGGAGGCATGGTCTGCCCTTAACAATGCCAAACTGGGAGGGGCCAAAGGTTTGGAGGTATCCAACGTCTCTGTGACTGAGATCCATGATGTGCTCCATAGCCTTGCAGACCAGGCTAGTCAGGCCTATAGGGCAGTAGATTCCATGGTCCATTGTGGCGCCACCTTCGTGGAGTGGGTTAACTGTTGCTGTGTGCCATTTAGGGTGCACTAAGCCAGATGCAAGGGTATTATTGAACATGGTGCATAGGTGGGGAGCCAGTACATTCTGAAGTTCATGTAAAATGCAGCCTGGGATGTTGTCCGGTCCCATGGATGCTGTGATATTGGCTTTAGAGTGTGCAGCTTTGAGAGGGAGGGGAAAAGGTAGCACTGAACCTATCTGCCAGGATGTTGCCAATATCAGTTGGTTCTGTAATATTTGTGCCTTTGTGCTGTAACTCAGAGCAGATCTGGTTGTTGACATCGAGGTATGTGACATAGCTATAGAATGCTTTGTGGTTGTTGTTGGAATTAGTGGCGGTTTTGATTTCATAGCTAGCTTTGGAGGATCTTATAAGGGATCTCACCTTCTTACTGAGGCTGACCAGGAAGCTCCTCCATGCATGGGATTGTACTCCCGTTTGCAACAGTGTCTTCCACTTGTAGAACAGTTTGTTTATGGCAGGGGACCACCAAATTGGTTTCCTTAATTAGGAGTATAGCGTCTTGGTTCTATTTGGGATAGCACAATCCATGCACTTGTGTAAGTGCTTATAGAGTGCATTTGTGTAGGATTCAGCAGTTGTAACAGTATTGTCCATCTACATGGGTGTCATGACATTCATCACGTCTGTCTTAAGAAGCATGAAGTTGGCTTTGTAGACATATTATACTGTGGTTCCCTTAATGGGTGGTGGGGGCGGGATGTGGATATCAACAGTGTTCAGCTCATAGTTGGATCGGACCAATGAGGAGTTGACTTCACGTGTGGAGCACTGGTCACTCATGTTGGTAATGCCTAGGTCTAGGATAATGTTGCCCCTGGTGGGTGTGTGGATATGTTGATTCAGGGCATTGGTGTTTATGAATTCCAGAAAGCGTTGAGCTAATGAGGTGGTACATGAGTAGTTTTCCCAGTTAATGGTGGGGTAGATTCAGTGAGACTATGTGATGAGTGTGGTGTGAATGTTTACCTTCTCCACATGACTGTCAGGGTCATGCTTGGTTGGAGAGAGCTTTACCTCCAGTTTGGCTAGATGAGTGCATCTCTCAGAGGTTGTAGTGTTGGGTGGTAGGCAGAGAGGCTTGTCTGTGCACATGAGACAATGTGTACATTGCCTCAAGATGTCCAGATTAATCAGATAGACAGGTGAGAACACTGGCAGATGACTCTTGGACATGCCTGAATATAGAACTACTTTCCCCTAGATAAGTGAGAAAAGGGAGTACAAGAGCTATTTTACTCTAAGAAAGTGAGGAAAGTATGTACAAAACCTGTTTACCTCTAGGTAATGAGGAAGATTGAGTGCTATAGTAATTATTAGCTTACATAAAGCTTACAAGTTCTGAACAAGTGCTGAGCATGAATAAGCAATCCAGATAGGGTCTTGGATAACATAAACACACGCCCCCCCCCAGCAGGAACACAAGCATATATCCATGTAGGCCCCTGTACCCACAACTATGCAGGTACAAGCTGCACTCAGGCTGCATGGGACCTGTCCACATCACAGGTTATATCATACACATATTGCAAAACAAGATGCTCTCCATGTACACATCATGTAAAACATAGCTCCATGTCAGGCTATATACACACTTAATGGTGCACACAAACAGGTATCACAACCCACAAAGGGGGAGACACCACTGATAATGGGAAGTACTGCACTACTACTACCCTGCTGAGTCTGGTCTGGAAGGCCATGAACCTTGATCAAATAATTGATGTCAGCAGTACAGATGTAGATGACAGTAAGGTTGATGTCACACTGCATATCATAACCTTGCCAGGTCATAGGACATCATCACCCATACTGTGTACCACCTACACTCGGTATACTAGATGTACAGTCCTATGTCACAGGAGTGTTTTGCAACGGGAATGCTGGCAGAATCAACACTACAGAAGGTGTCTGAATAATACATGCTCATCACACCAGTGGCAGATACAGTATGTCAGGGTTAATGAATTTCATTCCCCCTCATTGTAGTTCATACCTCACAGACAAACAGAAGGCATCTGACTATTGAAGTATGCGAATGACTATGACCTAGGAGCAATAGCCGACTCAAGAGTGTTGTGGACAACATACAGAAGGGGCTTTGTGGATGAGGTGTGTGTGACATATGGCCACAATCTGACAGCTACATATTGCATTGTCACCCCTATGTTAATAACCCTGTACCCATGAACTACCACCTAGGCAGCGGTCAACATAATGGACACTTGTGTGTAAGGGATGCAGCTGGGAAGTTGTCTTTCCTGTGATAGCTACGTCACCACACCTGTCAGGTAGCCATATGTGGCAACCCTAATAATGAGAGGGTGCCATCCATGAATTTAGAGACCATTGTCCAGCCATACACAACACTCAAGTGACCCATATCAGATCACATATTTCCTTTAAGGGGTATTGGCTATGTGCAGATGGCCTACACCAGCCTTCCCATTCCCCATCTCCACTATGTAGCATGATGCATACCCTGAATAAATCCATGTACAACCCAGTGATGTTGGACATGCTACACGTACACATCCTGATCTCACACATACTTCATGGACATCCACCTTCCACATGCTGGACAGATCCTTGTCCCATACACTTTACATAGTCCTGTCATACTATGCATTCCTGTCCATCAAAGCTGCACATCACTCCCCTCTCAGACATGGTGTGATGACCCCATGGTAAATGTATCATTAACCCTGTGGATCAGTAATGTGGCACTGCTCCACCTGGCCCCACAGACCCACCTGTTGGCTACTGCCAGGTAACCGTTCATCCTAGATTCATACATGGCCCATGGCATATAGCCCACTAGTTGACTTTGACAGTACATGCTATAGTTGATATCCATCTCTGCAAATGCCATCTGGCTAGCCAGTGTCCCATGTGTATCACATGTGCAACACAGGTGATACATGGCAGGATGTTGAATTGCTGTACAGTGCCATGTAGATGTATATGGCAGAACACATACATATCAAACCTTATGTGAGCAAGTCTGCAGGGTCACAGGTCATGTCTGTTAAGGCAGTGTAAGTCCTTATATGTGACATATACACAGCATTAAGGTTGACTGCATTAATGTGGACACATCCAGCCATGTGCTGATAGGTAGGAATACCAGTACACGCAATCAGACATGCCCACATCAAGACAGCATCCACATGGAGTATGAGCAATGTAATCAGATGACACATACACACACATATATGGTGATAATATCCACTCACCATTGAGTGTCACATGTATGTGACACAAACACATCAGTGTCATGTAGGTTTGCAAAATTAACTATTTAAACATAATAAATGTGATGCACATGTATGTTCAGCTGCAGCTCTGTATATCTCTGTGAGTTACTGTGACCTGTCTCCATCATTATGTCTTCCAGGTATGCTGCGTGCAAGGCTACCCCCTTTTACCCACTTGGAGGATGAGGCCCTCATCCCATACCTACTTGACAATCATGATATCCTATTCTGCCATGTGCCACAGGATGCACAGCAGCGGGATGCCCTGTGGATGGAACTTCGCGGGGGGGGGTTAATGATGTGGGTGGCCACAACTGCATATACCAGCAGGTGCGCAGACACTGTACAGACCTCATTAGATGAACGAAACAGAGTGTGAATGCAATTGCCAGGGAACAAGGTGCAACAGGTGGTGGACCACCAACCCATCCCCCACTCACATGTACCAAGGAGCTACTGGCCAACCTGGGGACACTTGCAGAGCCACATCCACAAGCCTTAGCCGATATTGTGGAGGTGGGTGTCTCTCAACCACTGAGCCTGGAGTTGCCTGGTAAGTCAGTACTGCACCTATAACAACTATAGTCCATATAGTTGCATGTGTCACTGTACAATATGTAATGTAACATCATATGCAAGGCATGTATACACACATGCTGCATACTATAGTATGCTACTCTGTGTATGCACACATGTGCATACACCATAGTATAGTCTAATGTACTGGTGTATGTGTTATGCACATTGCACCCTGTAGCCATTATACAGGCATGGATAATGCTCATACTGCTGTGTTACTCCTATTTAGGTACCTCTGGCATTTCACTGTGACAGCAGCTCATTGCAGGTGAGACTGTTATTATTTATCAGGAATCGTAATGCACAGCTCTATCCGCCCTGTGGCCATTTACAACATGGACACATAATGTATGGTCCTGTCACAATATACAGGTTGGACCTGCAATGCATCACAATGCCTACCCATGTGCAACACTTGCAAACTATGTGAATCATCTCACCGATATGAATCCTCACAAACTGTCATTGCCAGATGTGTGGACAGCTGTGCATACAATGGTGGGGGTGCTGTTCACTGCAGGGACATGTACTACAGATCAGAACTACACATGTGGGGAATACAAACAGTACTACACAGTGGGCTGAAGTATGGCCAGCCAACAGGATTCGCTGGTGTGGATCATAGTCCTGCTATGAATGTCACACAATGTGATGTGTTATCTTGACATGCCCATGACATCTAGTGGTCTGGCTGCAACACTACCTACCTAACCTGAAAACATATCCCACATACTTCCCTTTGTCTGCATAACCCTGTCGTCACTGGAGCATATGACATTTATGGGTATGCCATATGGGACAGCACAGACATGTGAAATAGATGCGTGTCACAATAATTTGACCAACACATGTACACACATGGCCATGGAGGATGGCCAGAGACATGGAGCAGCGCACACAATAGATGTGATGTGCTTGTGTGTACACCCTGTAGTACAATGGCTACACATGGTCCAACTATGCTCTTTGTGTAATGGTTATATTGTAGATGTGGAACACTAGACATCCTACAGCCTGTGCACATCTTGTGTAGGCGTAACATCAATCCACCACATAAGATGTGTTGAACATCTTGAGGGTGTCGCAACATGACAGCGGTCACCTGTACAGTATCCACATCAGCCCACAGATACAGTACATTCCCCTTGCTGGTGTCGGACATCAATGTCATACTTGCTCCTTGTGTGTGTGTGTGTGTGTGTGTGTGTGTGTGTGTGTGTGTGTGTGTGTGTGTGGTACACAGATGTCATGTGGGATATGGTGTACTGACGTGTTCATCATGTCTGGCCATAGTTGCCAGGCAGCAGCAATATAGTTGCAGATATGCAGGGGTGTCATCCGTATACCCATCAGTGACCTGTGTCACAACTTCCACATCATGGTTTAGTGTGTATACACCTCAGTGACGTAGGTCACATTCCACAGTATATATGTATTGTATCTGAACACAGTCATGGCTATGAACTGTGTCTGTAACTCACACTGTATAGCAATAGAAATGCCTCATGATTCCCTGCAATGGCCATGCACATCAGCTAACTGTGCAGTATATCTGTAGGGTGAAAAGAGGACACTGCATTGGGACACCATTGTCTCACTGTATATTTGACAGGAAACCATTGTGTTAAACATGTATGCATGTCATTGCACACGTCAGCAGATCACATGTCATAATACATGTGATTGTCAAGGTCATATGCCACACAATAGGAAGGTGTATTGTTAATTTGCACTGGTCTACATGGTGTAACACAGGGATGTATGCTAACTGCTACTATGATTGTGTAATTTGTATGCCATCTGCAATGACACATGCATGTTGTTGTGTGCAACCCAGGGATGTATGATTACCACTATTATTGTCTGCGATGCATGCTGTCTGCCATATCACATGCATGTTGCATGCCTTCTGTCATATCACATGCGTGTGTGTCTGCATGTGTGTGTCTATTGTATAGATTGTAATATACAGTTCTAGTCTGCCCTCACAGGTGATGTAGGTGCATTGCCCTCCTGTGGTACATCTGATGTTAGTGTCCCCAAATACTCCAGCAGTGATGATGAACATATGATTGAGTCACAGGCAGAGTTGTCAGGGGCTGAAACTGTGCCATTGATTGCCATTCCAGCTACATCCGCCACATCCCTGCACACAGATCACATGCCTGCACATACCCCATAACCAGTGGCCATAGAGGAAGGACAGTTGGCAAGTGGTAGCTTGGAGCAGGAAAGTGTGGGAGCTATGGAAGGTGTGCCTGCACACCATGGTGTCAGCCAACTGACTGGTGGTGCCCCACACAGGCATGTGGCCAGTGCTGCTTGTAGGCGGACCTCTGGCCAACATACTCCTGCAAGACAGAGCACAGCAGCTGGTGTCACCAGACACATGTTTCAGGCTGTAATGGAGGCACAGGCACATGCTGAACAGCACAATAGAGAAGATCAGAGGCTACAGAGGGCTGCTGTTTGCTCTTTAAACAACAACATCCAGGCAATGATAAATGCTCAACAGCAGATTGCTGAAGCTTTGGATAGATGGTTGGGTGACATTGCTGGAGTCCTTGACCATGGCATGACAATCTGCGAGCATCAGCTGTCTGTGTTGGAACATCTGGTAGGAGTGAGGCATCGGTCACGTGGACGTAGGCCTGCTACATCACCTGTTTCAGGTATACGCGTGTGAGCTATCTCACATGTCCGCTCCTGTCGTGGCAGTAGCAGCAGCAGTGCATCTGGTGCTGTACTGTCCACACCATGACACAGCAGACCACATGCACGTGGCCCAGGATGGTCCCAACAGGGACATGGTTCAAGTGGACAAGTGACATCAGACAGTACCCGATCTGCACCTCTTCCTGGTAGTGTCCGTGCAACCCCTGGCAGGCACAGGTCACATGTCCGTGGCCAGACACCATGAACTGTAAAACCTCACCTGTACAGTCTGCAGCTGTCAATAATATCCCTGTGTAGGCCAGACACATGACAGAACTGTGTGCATACATACATGCACACACTGGAAACATATGTAGGGCACTGCAACACACACATGCATAACATCCACACACACCCAATTAGATCAAAGGCCCTAACCCACACACATGCTGTCATCCAATGGTGCAGCCTAGGCCTCTGGCAAACATTATCACCCTGTGCATATGATGATGCCTGTGCCACATCCCTAACATCCACACCATCGGTGCAGGGACATGCTCATATGGGCTGATGCACAGGGTGAACAGACTAGGAAGATAAGTGTGGTTTGCAATTGTTGAGTACTGTTGACAGGCAGCAGAAATACCATGTACTACAGGTGTACAATGCATTTCGTACTGTTAACAGTATGTGTCATGTGTGACAACAGCAATTGCATGCTTTGGATAGACGGTTGGGTGACATGGTTGGAGTCCTTGACCGTGGCATGACAATCCGTGAGCGTGAGCTGTCTGTGTTGGAACATCTGGTAGGAGTGAGGCGTTGGGCATGTGGATGTAGGCCTGCTACATCACCTGTTTCAGGTCTACGTGTACGAGCTACCTCACATGTCCGCTCCTATAGTGGCGGTAGCAACAGCAGTGCATCTGGTGCTGTGCTGTCTACACCACGACACAGCAGACCACGTGCACATGGCCCGAGACGGTCCCAACAGGGACACGGTTCTAGTGGACAAGTGACATCAGACAGTACCCTATCTGCACCTCTTCCTGGTAGTGCCCATGCAACTCCTGGCAGGCACAGGTCACATGTCCGTGGCCGGACACTGTGAACTGTAAAACCTCACCTGTACAGTCAGCAGCTGTCAATAATACCTGTGTGTAGGCCGGACACATGGTAGAACTGTGTGCATACATACATGCACACACTGGAAACATATGTAGGGCACTGCAACACACACACATGCATAACATCCACACACACACCCAATTAGATCAAAGGCCCTAACCCACACACATGCTGTCATCCAATGGTGCAGCCTAGGCCTCTGGCAAACATTATCACCCTGTGCATATGATGATGCCTGTGCCACATCTCTGACATCCACACCATTGGTGCAGGGACATGCTCATATGGTCTGATGCACAGGGTGAACAGACTAGGAAGATAAGTGTAGTTTACAATTGTTGAGTACTGTTGACAGACAACAGAAATACCATGTACTACAGCTGTACAATGCATTTCATACTGTTAACAGTATGTGTCTTGTGTAACAACAGTAACTGCATGTTGGTCATGATGTTCTGCTGTCCTCCTTCAGGTCTAATTGCATGTGCCGGTGGATGTCAGTGTTTGCAGTTAGTGTCCCATATGTCAGTGCAGACTACTCACAGGTATGTATGAATATACCAGCATGCACCATGTAACTCCCACATACCATTGAGAATGTCCCACGTTACAAACACGTCTACTGATCCAAGAGCATGATAGCTGTGTATTAAGCTACTGTGGCCACAGACGTCGCATCCATAAAGGGTGACATCACAGGTACAGTTACATGGAGTGGTGAGCTAAGAGAGTGGTCTAGCTGATTACAAGGTTAGAGGCCAGTGGGAAGTGTGATGCTTCATTGGGAATCAGTAATACATGTTCCCATGACAGGATGCCAACACGCAACTGCACCCACACACTCAGGTATTGACACACATGTATTCAGTGACAGAGTAACACACCTACACACTCACGGATTCACCGACACAGTAACACACACTCGCACACAGTTGCTACTGGTGAGGTGAGGATCCCTGTCTATGTGCAAATCATCATTACAGTACTGTGCACCTACGTGATGCGCCACAGAGAATACACATGTACAGGTAGTCAGTATGGGCTAAGATCAGGGACATCAACATGGATAGTAGAATGCATCACTTGGATGGGGGGAGATTTCTTATCAGTTCAGTATGGTAACATACATCCTCACCCCAGGGACCAGACAGCCCTACATACACACACGGTGGCATTCAGTATTGAATACACCTATGTCACGCACATACAGATACCTCACATGTGTGAGATATATGCACCTGCCTATGTCCTGCATTCTACATTGCAATTTGTACAGATGTGTACACTAGTGTACTGGAGTGTGAGTAACAACTGAGATGTATTCCCCATAATATGTGACATATATGTACACACACACTCAGCCACACATGCCAGTACTGTGAATCTCAGACCTGCCTAGCTCATGATATGCATGACAGACGTACAGCAGTATTGCACGCTTTACAAACTGTACTGATGCTTCCTGTGCCAACAGTGCTGATATATGCACACGGGACATCTTAACTATTAACATGTGTCAAGTAATTTACCTTCACTGACACTTCCTGTGGCAACAGTGCTGATATATGCACACGGGACGTCTTAACTAGTAACAGGTGTCAAGTGATTTATCTTCGCTGTCACCCTGACCACTGTCTAAGTTGAGTGTTATGTCCTTCAATTAACAAAACCATTGCTTACCGGTTACACAGGTTATTGTAGGACCACTTGTGACACACCTTTGCGCTGTCCACAGCAAACATCCATCTGCAAATATGCCCCACCACTTAGTTATTTCCACACATCTGTCCATACCTGAGGTACATCTTCCCATACATTCAGCATATCACCATATACAGTTGGCAATGTTGAGGCTGCATTGCAACTGCATGAAGTACAAGGATACATGTCACCTGCATACATCAGCAACTGCACACGCATGTTATCTGAATGCACAACACTACATGTACAGGTGTGTAGGTCCTACAATCCTGACATTTGGGCATGTTTGTAGGCATTTCAATTGGTGGACATGTATAATGACATACATGACACATGGGCTGTTGTATGATATGATGGGTGTAATGGGTGACCGGTATAGAGGGAATGTTACCTCTGTCAACAGTGATATCACACCTTATGTACTGTTAGCATTCAGCAGCCATGGACCTACATTCCATGTGCATGTGTGTAATGGCTGTAGCCACCTGTTTGCACAAAGGACAACAACAGCTATACTATTTACATGTATGTTTTGTGTGTGTGTGTGTGTGTGTGTGTGTGTGTGTGTGTGTGTGTGTGTCTGTGGTATGTACATACCCAGGGCAGGTACATGTATGTCATATCCATACATGAGGGTGTGTACTGCTGTACAGCAACAGTCATCTGCTAATGGTGGAAAGTACCGAGGGCCCTTGGTATGTGTACAGCTGACCTGGTTACAGACAGTGGTATCATTGCATTGCATAACACATGATGCAACTGTGTCAGTACATGGGTAATCTCTATAGTTGATGTAGAGCTTGGTACAGTGCACAAGTCAAAGGTCACATGGTCGAGTACTCTTATATGTCCTACAACATGTATGAATGCGTGTTGGGGGTATGGGGGGATGGTGCTGTCTGAGGGTTGCATACTAGAATGCAGCATGTGACACTGTGTCCTGCACATGACTCATCTGTGATGCCTTTCATGGGAGGACCGGTCAGTACATGTGAGTGGCCTTTATGTATGTGGGGACACCACCTGGAGCGGTCCGTACCTGTGTTATGGCCCACATGTCTGGTTCTGAGGTATATGGTGGTAGTGCTAGGTTTTGAGGTATATGGTCATAGTGCTATTGTGCACTACAGAGCCATCAGCCAGGTGTTCCTCACTGCACAGATGTCAGTACTCCCCATTGTTGGATCTACAGTGATCAGCTGTGATTATGGATGCTACACATCTAGCACTGGTTAGCATAAGAAAACAATGCAGTTGTCCTGTAGGTGTATGGGAGTTATCCTGTGTTTAGGACATTTGCCTTGGAATGGCACTGTGTGGGTGGATGCGACTTGGGTATTATCCCCACTCCCTTGAATCATGGATGCATATGATATTGTCAAAGGCCTGTCTACTGTCAGCCATGTCATCCCAGAATGACAGCAGATGTGTAAAAGACTGGTGTCAAATATATGTAGAGCAGCGTTCCTGCTAACAATGACAACTACTTACACCAGCACCCATTACAATGTGTTCTTTACCTCTACCTGTAATAGCATGGCCACTGTGGCCTTCCGTGTTTAGCATCAGAGTGCATCCCAGTCAGCCCTGTGCTACTAAGAGTATGAGCATGCCTAGTATATCCTTGTGTAGATGGACACATAGTGCATTCTGACCAGCCCTGTGCTACTAAGTGTGTGAGCATGCCCCCTGTGCTACTAAGTGTATGAGCTCGCCCAGTATATCCTTGTGTAGATGGACACATAGTGCATTCCGAACAGCCCTGTGCTACTAAGTGTGTGAGCATGCCCAGTGACACCTTGTGTCAGTTATGTGCCTCTATGTATGGGCATGGCCATTGTAACCCTGTATAGTGGTAGTAGTCGTTCATTCCACAGATGGGCATACTCCAGGTCAGGATGGATTCCTACTTTAAACGCACAGGTTCACAGGTATGTACATCTTAACTGCTAGTATCCCTGTTGATGTCCGCATTCTCAGAAGGTCATAATGACAGCCTTGAAATGTGTAGTCTGTGTGGCACGACTCATAAGTATGTAGTGTTGTAATAATAATCTGTAGCTGGGCAGGTGTTCCGTTCCCACCACTCGCATGTGTGTGTGTATGTCTGTCCCCATTTGCCAGAGGACTGTAAATTGCTATTAGACTGCTCACACTCCATACAATCCATATACCCACCTTTGGCAGGGCAGATGATGACACCCACCTACAAATACACCTCTGGGAGTGCTGTGTCCCAGTAATCTCAGTAGCGCATTCTGCAACTGAGTAATGCTGTAGTGTAATAAAGTAGTTAGGTCGGTGTTCTAGTCCCACACTTGCTGTGTATGTGTCTCCCCATTTGTCTGAGTACTGAGTAATGCTTTTAGACTGCTCCTACTCCATACATTTCTTATACCCACCTTTGGCAAGGCTGATGATGTCACCCATCTATAAATACACCTCTGGGAGTGCTGTGTCCCAGTAATCCCGGTAGCACATTCTGTAACTGTGTAATGCTGTAGTATAATAAAGTAGTTAGGTTGGTGCTCTAGTCCCACACTTGTTGTGTGTGTGTGTGTCTGTTTGCCTGAGGACTGAATAATGCTTTTAGACTGCTCACACTCCATACATTTCTTATACCCACCTTTGGCAAGGCTGATGATGTCACCCATCTACAAATGCACCTCTGGGAGTGTTGTGTCCCAGTAATCTCGGTAGCGCGTTCTGTAACTGCGTAATGCTGTAGTTATGTCGGTGTTCTAGTCCCACACTTGCCGTGTGTGTGTGTGTGTGTGTGTGTGTGTGTCCCCGTTTGCCTGAGGACTGAATAATGCTTTTAGACTGCTCACACTCCATACATTTCTTATACCCACCTTTGGCAAGGTTGATGATGTCACCCATCTACAAATACACCTCTGGGAGTGCTGTGTTCCAGTAATCGCGGTAGCGCATTCTGTAACTGCATAATGCTGTAGTGTAATAAAGTAGTTAGGTTGGTGTTCTAGTCTCACACTTGCCGTGTGTATGTCCCTGTTTGCCTGAGGACTGAGTAATGCTTTTAGACTGCTCACACACCATACATTTCTTATACCCACCTTTGCCAAAGCTGATGATGTCACCCATCTACAAATACACCTCTGGGAGTACTGTGTCCCAATAATCTTGGTAGCGTGTTCTGTAATTGTGTAATGCTGTAGTGTAGTAAAGTAGTTAGGTCGGTGTTCTAATCCCAGACATGCCAAGTGTGTGTGTCTGCCTGCATGAGACAAGTACAGTGCTTTGCAGTATTTACTGTAGCGCGTGCCCTAAATGCGTATTGCAGCTGTGTGATATGGTAGGGGTTTGTATAAAGGACATGGCAAGTGTGTGTTTGTCTGTCAGAGCCTGTGTAGAGGTGGCCATGATTGGGAGTGGGTTTTGTAGTTTTCCTATATGGTATCCATCTTATGACACATTGGCCACCTCACAAGGAGTACAGCTGTCAGTCATCCATGAGACTGTGTTGGCAAGCCATACCCATACATCTGGCAAAAGGCCTGGTGAACTAAGTATGCAGCCCTACTAGTACTCGGTATATGTCCCGCACCCATGTGCCATGCACAAACAAACTTGCCTAGGATATCCCACTATGTTGCTAGTACCATGCACACTGAGGACGGATAGTAGGCATGGTGTAAATGCAGTGGCCTGCAGAGGATATGGCACCCTGTACAATGGTACAACAGGCACATATATGCGGACATTGTGCCTTCACGATGTTCCACACTGAATGCCTGCAACATATGTGGTGCCATCAAATGTGATCCACAAAGGCCAGACAATGTTGTACACATGTGCCCTGTATAGACCCATGCCACTGACACCACGGAATACCTGTATCATAGTATCCATGCAGGTGCAGGGCTGACCTGCTCACTATAAGCAGGTTTTGCCACACCAGGCCAGTATTGGCATATCGGGGTATAACAGGCTGTGTACACAACATGTGTTTGCCAAACCAGGTACACCTGTACATGTCACAGTACAGTATTGTGGGACATGCACATCCCAGGCAATGTCCATGTGAAGGACTATCAAACACAGACTTGGCATGCATTGCAAAACTATGGCCCTATACATTGGTAACCAGGATGTCAGGCCAGATAATGCAGTACCCATCTGTGTGGGACATTGCAGATACTACACCCCTGCACTGCACACCATTGTCAGGTGACGCGATGGCAAGGATTACCCCTCATCTAGCCTTGTACAGCCATCTTGTACAGCCAAACACTACACACCCATGGAGCAATGCATACCTACATGCCAGTGCTGGCACCCTGTGTCTGCTTGTGGGTTGTGATGCTCCCAACCACAGTCACTTCCAGTATAAACCTCAATGGCATACCAACAGTTGTCAAACACTTTCACATGCCCTAGCCCATTGAACCTCCAGTTATCCCCTGTGGTGCATGTGGTCCTGTGCATTACTGCAGTGTGGCAAACTAAGTCATTATGTTGTGTATTTGTGGCCCTGGCAAAGGTGTCAATGCGTGTCCATTAGTGACTGTGGTTGTGGTGACAATGGCATCCATTCACATGGATAGACGTGTGCCACACCTAATGTATGTCTACTATATCTGTTGCAGATGTCACTCACTCACCTACACACATATGTTCTTACAGCACAGCAACATGTCGCCTTTGTGACATATGTAGTAACGTCATGCACATATAATAGTAATGAGTAGACAGGGGGTTGACCCCTGTACTGTTTGGCGTGTGGCAGATGATACTTATGGTTAAGTCTCCAAGCCCTTCCCTGGTGTATATTGCCTGTCCCACCCACACAATCTCTGGTGGATGTGAAAGTGTACACCTGCACAGCAGCAGCATATGTATTGTAAGTGATGGAAATGGTCAGGTGATGGCCTCTGCACCTATTGTAGTCCTCTGCTAGCTGATTGCATATGGTACAGCTGTGATGGTGTTCCCATAGCCATCCACATGATAAACACAGCACACTATCTAGGGAAATATGTTCTTGTCTGGCCATGACAGTCATTGTGAGTGGTACCTGGATGTGGTGTTCTGACATCGCATAACAGATGATATCTGGATGTACCTCAATCATTTTCCACAGTGGGAAATAGCCTAAAGACAGGAGGGTGATGTGCCACACATGACTACAGCATGTAAGTGTAGCTATGCTGCATTGAGCCTACTGCCTGTTTAATATGTGTGTGGTAATGGCTATTCTGCATGTTATAATACAGACATGACAGTACTCTGTTCATGAGAGACCCCCATCTTTAGGGCCATCTGTGAATTGGTCAGTGTGTCCAACTATTTGTTTCCTGTGTTACACACTGACCACACATCTGTGCACAGCAGAAGCATGGAGTGAGGATTGCAGACAGTACATGATGATAGGGATGTGTTACTGTCATTGCATCCCTGACTAGACATGTGTCACATGAGACAGTGGTATGACAGACACTGTATGGGATTCCTAGTGACAAGCCAATGATGGGCAACTGTTCATAGCTGCGGTCACACATCTACTACACATTGTACAGTTGGCATGCGGTATATATGCATGTGTTGTGCTCCCTCTGCAAATGTATACGATCTTTTGTGTTGGGTTGCTGGTGATATCTGTGCATACTGTCGTAGGTAATCCTGTATGCTGCTGTCTATCACTAAGCCATATGTGGGGTTAAAACACAACACCATAAGCTGAATGGGTTGAGAGGTCCCAGCAGAACCTCCTGTCCCACTTCAGCCGACCATGGCACCTGGCACTAGCACATCTGGGGCCCAACCATAGACATCAACCTCTGTTGGCTCTGCACCACCTTCTGGTGGTACCACTACTGAGGATGGAGCATGTCCCCCCTGGGAGCGGGACCAGATAGGTACATATCTGCTGTCATGCGGTCCCGGACGGGTTGCGTTGGTGGCTCCCTAAGGGGTTATGAAGCCAGATACGCCAGTTCAAGGACAGAGTGTCACATTTACAGGGCGATGCTGCCCCTCCTGGACAGCCCCCAGCACTGCCTCCTTTGCAGCTGTGTAGGTGCAGTGGCAGTTGCCCATGGCTGGGGACTTCCATCCCACTGTTCCCATGGGCTTTTGAATGCCGAAGACCCATCCCTGTCCAGGGTGTATCCTCCCCACATGTGTCATATACCAACCCTGTATGCTGTTATTTCTGTGATCCTACCTATCCTCCATGGCCATACCTACACTCCTTTCCCAACATCTGACCCTCACCTATGGACACATAAGGCCACTAGGACAACATCTGCCATATACATAGCTGTCCATTACACACACATGCCCACTGGAGACATGAAACCCTTGTAATATGCATCACAACATACTCCTGTTATCCTCACCCCTGTCCCTCAGGTACACGGTCCTGGTATGCACATCACTCTTACATGGTCCAGGTACATGTGATGAGGATGACCCCATTGTACACACAACACTACCGGTCCTTCTATGGTTACCCCATTTACCTTTATCATGATGATGATGTTGTACACAGCACCTTGCAAGAGTACTGTTCACACATAATGATTGGACAGGTACTGTTGTGTTAATGTACATTACATGAACAGAGTGATGTATACAGTCAATGTACAACTATTTGCATGTATGACTGACACATGTCTGTCTGAGGGAGTCTTGTGATCACATAGAACAACACCACTACATAATACAGGTGTCGCTGGTGTTTCCCGTTTCATTCGTTTGTGATGCTTTGTTGCCACATGGTATGTTCCTGATACTTCTCTATATATGCATGTACCTGTATGCTGGACATAAACATTCACATATACATCTACATGATGGGATACATTCCTATACTGTTGAATGACTGCGCTGTATGATATGTTTGTGGTACTGTCCATTGTCTGTATATATGCCATGGCGTATTGGTAATATACATTAGCTGTGTGCGCAGGGTCCTGGTTCCGACCCTTGAAAGGGCATTTATTTGGTTGCAGGGCAGAACAAGCTCATTGTATACGGAGGGAGTAAGGCATATTAAAGCAGTTGGGAGTGGGTGTGCGTGGGTTTGCGTGGTGTTAAGCACTGCTGACCTCTGGTTGCAGCCTCTTATGCTCGGTTAGCCTCTACATTGCTTTACCAGTGCAATACTTACATACTGGTAGCCAAACACACTTACATCTGCTCGCTCCCACACTTGCAAATGCACCGACATTGGTGCTTGCATCTGTCACTCACACCCCTGGGTGGGATCGAGGACCACAATATTAACTTGTGATGCCTATTACATCAGACTACATGACTATAGTATCGGGATTGGCTGCCCATTAGGCGACGGCATCGCATTCGACTGTATGGAATCAGCAGCCTGTCTAGTGAATCAATCATATTTGTGTGTACCTCATACAATGTGCTCCCACCTTGTGATGCCTATTACATCGGACTACATGAATACAGTATCGGGAATGGCTGCCTATTAGGCGATGGCATGGCATTCGACTGTACGGAATCAAAGGCCTGTCCGGTGAATCAATCATATTTGTGTGTTCCTCATGCAATCTGCTCCCACCTTGTGATGCCTATCACATTGGACTACATGACTACATTCATAGCCGGCCTTAGGCATAGGCCAACTAAGAGGCCGCCTAGGGTGCCGCTTTAGTGGGGGCAGTTTACTGGTATTTATTTGGTATAGGTAGACCAGGATGTGGGCACTGGGTGGTGTGGTGGGGGGTGCCATTGTGCCCTTTGCCTAGGGCACCAGTTGACCTAAGGCCGCTCCTGATTACAGTATCAGGAATGGCTGCCCATTAGGCGATGGCATGGCATTCGACTGTACAGAATCAGTGGCCTGTCCTGTGAATTAATCATATTAATTGTGTGTTCCTCATACAATCTGCTCCCACCTTGTGATGCCTATTACATCAGACTACATGACTACAGTATCGGGAATCACTGCCCATTAGGCGACGGCATGGCATTTGACTGTACGGAATCAGCGGCCTGTACATTGAATTAGTCATATTTGTGTGTTCCACATACAATCTGCTCCCATCTGGCTGATACATGGGAACCGAGACTCTTCAATACAGACAAGTAGTTGGGTTGTGGGAGCCACATCCGTTGGCTGAGTCATGCTATCGCATACCTATTATAGGTTTGCCATCTTTT
>NC_056730.1:1089154166-1089171666 GCF_019279795.1 Protopterus annectens | reverse complement strand
CCGGTAACCTTTCTGTACATGTGTATTGCACTTTTTGATGTTCATATGTTTGTGGGATTGTATTGCAGATGTGAATATTTGTTCTTTGGTTATCTTCCTGATTCACCCACTCCTCCCTCGTAGACCTCCAGTTCACCTATTGGGAATCCAACTCAGTCTCCCCTTGGCGAATTATTACATTACCCATCACCCCCCACCCCCATATTCCACAGACACCATCCATCCCTTCTCTAGTTGATGGCTCATAGCACAGTCAACAGAATACATTGTGTACACTACATATCTCTGGTACCAATATGGTTGTGAGGACTGCTCTAGCATTTCTGATTATCCACATGCTGTACTTCACACACATAGGTACACGCAAATACTTATCTTTCGTGACATGGTAGGTAGACTCAGGTAATACCCGTTCATCTATGGGCCATCCTAACAAGGACGCCTTGGACCATGAATGGGCAGATATTGGGCGAATGCTATGAGCATTGGTAGGGTTGCCAACTTTTCATATGACCAGGATGGGACATTTTCGGGACACACATCAGAGTTTACAGGCCAACACATACCCACAGTCAATACAAAGGATAGTACTTTAGTTTTATGCCTAAATATAAGCTTTTATTGTTGTAGCAGTGTAGTTGCTTATTCTGTTTTGTTTACTTGCTTATTCTGTTTCTTGTAACATTTAGGTATTTTATATCTGGAAATAAGTATTGTATGAGACTATTACATAAAATATGGGACATAATTATGTCCTACAATTGCAGGACATTTGACATTTATAATGTTTTTGGTATGGACACACCTGCCTAGAGGGGGACTGTCCCTCACAATGTAGGACAGGTGGGAACCCTAACCATTTGGCTAGGCTTAGCAATTGGCGGCACACTAACACTTGGTATAACTATCGACACTACAATGGAATATGGGCACGGGGTTTTAAATATCATTTGTTCGAGGGACGGGGACTCAATATTCAGCTACGTGCCTTTGTGTTTACTTTTTAATTTGGTGTTTGCAAAACTGTCTTGTATGCTTTGCATACATTTCAGTATCCACGGACACTGACAGAAGTGATTACTAATAGAGGCAGGCTGTACTAGTCAGCATTTTAGGATGCGCGTATGCAGCCGACATGTTCACACCTCCATGCAGCGCTTAGACACGCCCCCTGCACTCATACACATTTCCTATGCATGTGGTCGTTATGGCAGCACGTCTTCATTAATATGCATGTGGTGCTGCTGTGCCATCTCTACGCTGCACGGTCGGAGCAAGACTAATGCCGTCCTTGCGCCGAACTTCATGAATCCCGGGATATGTGTTTACTGAATTGGACTGCTTGGTAAAGGTTTGCAATTTATTCCTGCAACATCAGACAACTTGGTAAATGCATTATTGGAATTGAAACTGTTTGTACGTAATTTAAGTCTGAAACTGCTGTATAAGGATTCTAACATGCAAGGAAATGTTAAATGTAAACAATCTAGCATTTTTGTCCCAATTAATCTCCCTGTTGTTGAAGCCTTTTATAGTATATGCGAAAGAGACATTAGGGAGTGTTATAGTTCTGTGAATAAGAAGAAACGGTACAATTTGACTAAGGATGAACATGAAGCTCTCAAGAAACTTGAAGCTAATACTGACATAGTCATAAAACAAGCAGATAAAGGTGGGGCAGTAGTTTTTAATAGAAATGATTATATATGCTATTTGTGTGAACTGTTTAATGATGAATCTGCATTTAAACTAATTAGAAGTACGGATGTTTCTAGGTTCATTATTAGAGTGAATATTGCCGTCTATGAGCTACAGGTTAATGAAGACATTACTTTAGAATTTTAATTTTTTTCACTGTTTCATGTCCTAAGATACCTATAATCTATGGAATACCTAAAATCCACATGGGTATGAACCGCCCACCCATGAGACCAATAGTCTCTGGGGTGGGTGGATCACAGAACCTTTATCCATTTATCTGCAACAGGAACTGAGCAAGTACTTAAATATGATAGAAAGCTATATACAGGATTCAAAACATTTCCTAAATAAGCCTTTTGTTTGGTCACAAAGTGTTCAAACAACCGATAAGTGTTTATTTGCTACCTTAGACATACGCTCATTATTTACTGTCATCCCTATGGAGTATGGAATAGATGCAGTACGTCAATTTTTACTCATGAACACATGTACCATACCTAAGGATGTTGAAACACTATGTGAGTTACTAGAACTGGCATTAGAAAACATTTTTTATATTTCAAGACAAGTACTGCCATCAAAAAATGGGTGTAGCAATGGGTATATCAATTGCAAACATGTATGCTAACATCGTTGTTGGTAAATGGGAGAAAGATATTGTCTTTGATAATACAAATATGTTTATTAAAAAAGTAGCTCTTTTAAATGCTTTGTGGATGATATTTTTTTGCTTTGGACAGGAGATATGTATGAACTTGATATGTTTGTAGAATATTTGAGCAACAGTACAGATTTTCTGTATTTTACCATGAATTACTCTGAAAAGAGTATTAACGAAAGAGAATGACAAGATTCAAACATCTATCTATAAAAAACAGTTCAAGCTAATAGGTATGTTCCTAGGACAAGCATGCATGCCCCCTTTATTTTTAAAAGTATCGTTAACAGCCAATTCATGCAAGTTAGCAGACTTAATACTGATGAAGAGTTACGTAAACGTAATATGAATGAGATGTCAACAGAATTTCAGGAACAAAGCTATGAGGAAACACTGTTAAATAATATTAAGGCAGAGGTCTTGCTTGATTCTAATGGCCATGCCAAACCTTATTTTTCATTTAATGAACAGGTCTTACATAGACCTTGAAATAAACAACTGTTGAGATATATCACTACATATAATTGTAAAACAGCTGGGATTAGAACTATTATTAGAAAGAATTGGGACATCTTAAAATCAGCACCTGATATAACTATTGTTATTGGTACTGTACTGTCATTTGGGTTTAAGAAAAGTAAAAACCTGAAGCAAAGGTTATGTTATAAAGATATGGCTAACAGTACAACTGTTAAAATGTTTATTCCATCTAATGCAAGTACAGTTCCCTGTTATAAATGTAAGTGTTGTACTGATATTTTGAAAGAAAATTGTTTTATACATCCCTTAACATGTAAAGAACTTACTTTTGGGTGTTTCACTACATGTGATACAACTAATACAGTGTACATGGCTAACTGTACTATATGCATGGCATTTTATATTGGAAAGAGCACAAAGAAGCTTAAAGAAATGATCACTGAACATAAATCAGAGATCAAAAGATGTATTTCTGCTAATGCTGTATATAAGCATATTATTGATAAAAGTACAGAACATCGTTTTAAATTTTGTGTTATAGAAACTAAGTTTAAAAGTATATGGGCAGTAATATGAATAACATTCTGGAGTTATATGAGTTGGAATGGATCTTGAGGCTTGATGCTGAGCATCCACCAGGACAGAATGCATTAGTCAGTATTAAACTTGTACTTAGGAAAAAAATAATGCAGTTAAGTAATTAATGTAGAATAATAAATTATCATAGCATTATGTTTATGGTTTTAGATTGTATAATTCTAGAGGTTTTAGATAACTTTATGTGTTTTTTATGTGCTTTAGATAAAGTAAGATTATTGTATCTTGTGATGGTATTCTATAAAGAGCACTAATTAATAGCTAGGTAACTATTTATTTATTTATTTATTTATTTTACATTTGTTGACCGGGCTGGTCCAGCTGGATATATTTCCTTTTTCAGTAGAGGCCCAGGGAGAAAAGCCCACATATAAACAACCACCACCACACAAAAAATGTTTATAATAACCAAGAAATGTATTACAGTTTAAATTCTGGGAAGACTACACACTATAATAAATACATCATACACCTACAGATCATTTTACAGTATAAATATCTAGGGCAGCCCCAAGACATTATTAGAATACATTTAAATCCTTGGTTATTCTAGTTTACTGCAGACAGTTACTATTTCCAAAGGGTTAGACAGTAACAGTAGAAAAAGGAAGAGGTATCAAGAAAATGGCAGGAATACTACCTTCAGGGTACATTCATAGCCAAGTAGAAAAGATGTGTAATTGGTGCCTAAGTAGTAGAGATAACTTATAGGTGCTACTAATTCAGAGGAGTAGACAGGAAAGAGTGGAGGAAAGTAGGAAGTCAAGAGATGACAAAGAGAAATCCAGAGGATCAGTCTGGGTAACAGCAAGGGCATAGCCAGTGAGTTTTAAGGTGCTTCTTAAGACTTTGTTTAAAGAGAGGAAGGGATGGAAGTGAGGTAAGGTCAGATGGCAAGAGGTTACATTGTTTTCCAGCAGTACTGGAGAACAGTGAGTCACCAGCTAAGTTGTTAGACTTGGTGGTACTGGCTAGAAGTTTATTGGAGGAGTATAAGGAATCAAGATTCCTATAGGGTGCTATAAGGTTGTTTAGTACTGGAGTATTGTTAGGTTGGTAAAAAATGCTATGAACGATGGTAAGTTGGGAAAGTATCAGAAGGTTTTTTAGTTCCAGCCAGTCTAGTTGGTGAAGGGAAGACAGTGGTGAGTTCTATATGGGTTTCCAGTGGCAAATCTAGCAATACTATTACAGGAGTTGGCTAGTTTGGTAAGATTATTTTTTTTTAGATTAGTGTATATGGGTGCAGCATACAGAAGAGTTGAAATTAGATGGGAGTGGGCAATAGTCATTCTGACTGTTGGAGTTAAGAAAGGTTTTATCCTATATAGGGAGCCCAGTTTTTTATTAACAGATTTAATAGTGTTATTAATGTGATTGTCAAAGGTGAGGTTATTATTAATTGTAATTCCTAATAGTTTGTTGGAAGAGTCCAGGGATATAAGGGTGCCATTACTGGATTGAATGGAGAAATCTATGGGGGAGGACTTACTGTTTGCTGTAAACAGTAGTAGCTTGGTCTGGTCTTTTTGGTGTTTAAAAGAAGGCACCGTTTAGAGAACCATGCCTCTACTGTGTTGAAAGCTGTCTGGGTTAAAGATTGAAGTTCAGATATAGAGTTGGCAGAGCATATGATAGTAGAATCATCAGCATATTGTATACAGGTGGCTTGAGGAATGGCTATTTGAAGGTCATTGATGAATAATGAGAAAAGAAGAGGACCAAAAATGGAGCCTTGAGGGACTCCCAGGGAGATAGGAAGGTGAGATGATAGTTGATTCTCCCAAATAACTGCTTGCTGTCTATTACTGAGGTAAGACTTGAACCAGAGAATTGCTTTGGCATCAAGAGAGAGAGAGGGATGACAGAGTGTTTATGAGTAAGCAATGGTTAACCATATCAAAGGCTTTAGACAGGTCGAGGAAGAGTGCTGATGAGAGGGTGCTATTATTGCGGTTATTATTAATGGTGTTGGTGAAGGATAGGAGAGCTGAGGTGGTACTATGAAAAGGCCTGAAGCCATGCTGACAGTTTGCTAGAATGTTATGTTGAAGTAAGTAGTTCATTAGCTGATGGAGAATACGTGTTTCCATAATCTTGGCTAATGGAGAAAGGAGAGCTATAGGCCTGTAGTTAGAATAGTCATTAGAGTTACCTCTTTTGTGTAAGGGAATAATGTGGGAGATTTTCCAGAGATCTGGAATGGTTTCTTCAGTTATTGTACGGTTTATCAGGATGGATATAGGATAGGCGACTACTTTAGCTGCTTGCTGTAGGTATTCAGATGGTACGTTATCGGTGGGGGGGTGCAAGGCTTAAGTTTGTGGACAAGTTTTTGGATGTAAGAGGTAGGGATAGGTTGTAGTTGGAATGTTGGCCGAGTATGAGGTGAGGAGTTAGGTAGATCAGAGTTGTCTGTAGCTAGTTGATTGGCTAAAGTTTGTATGGGGTTTGTGAGGAAACTGTTAAAGGCATTGGCAGTTTGATGGGAGGTATTGTTTTCTGACCCTAGAGGGGAAGGAGTGCTAGAGTGGCCTGGACAAAGGAGGTTATTCACGCTTGCCCAGAGTTTTTGTGGATTGTTGTGGTGAATTTGCTGCAGCTTGCAATAGTAACTTTTTTTGTCAGAGAGAATAGCTTTTTTTGTAGCATTTCTCAACTGTCTAAAGGTTTGTTGATCTGGGGTATTTCTGGTTGCTCTCCACTTAGCCCAGGATTTATTTCTAAGTAATATTTGTTGTCTGGTATCTTTTGAGAGCCAGGGGGCAGGTTTGGATTTTGTTCTAATAGATCATTTAGGTGCATGCCTGTCGAGGATTGTTAAGAATTTGTTATTGAAATATTTAGCAGCTTCTTCAAGAGGGAGAGTTTTTAGAGGGTTCCAGTCACAGACACTAAGTTCCATTTGAAATAATACAGGCTGAAAGTTTTTCTTGGTTCGAGAAGTCCTATAGTTGGGGGCATTGGTAATGTCATTCTTTTGTCTAATGATGTAAGTAAGCATGTGATCACTTACATCGTCAGGCAAGGTCCCTACTTTATAAGTATGTTCTTGTTTATTGATTAGTATCCAATCTAGTAGTTTCTTTATTATTTGGTTTGTTAATTCTAGTGTATTAACAAGCTTGTTCTGGGCTGTGTCATGTCTTTTTGAGAGTATAAAATGTCATGGTTTTATGCAGTTGTTACACACTGATGAAGGTTTTTGTAACCTGAAAGCTCTATGAGTTATTAAGCAATTTATCATTCAACGTGTCCATATTTTTGGAGTTTGTGTTTTGTTCTTTTTACAACACAACCACTGTTCCTAGCTTAGTCTAGGTAACTGATAAAATATGTCAACTTCTTAGTCTAGGTAACAAATAAAATGTCACCTACTTATATGTGAAATGGACAGATCCTATTCTGCAGCACATAATATAAATACAGATGTATGTGCAGGCATCTCTGAATAAAATGCTATGCTCTGCAAGCCTGAATGGAAGTGACATCTACTGAACTAGGTGCACCTGGTTGTAGTGTGGTATAGTACATGTTGAGGTGGCTAGCTATGGTTATTCTGGTTTTGAAAGACTGAGCCATTTACTTGGAGCCTTAATGGCCATTCCTCAATATACACACCGTCATGGTCGTTTTTCTTTTTTTGTCTGGGTGCTTGAAATGTTTGACACTAGATATACAACTTGACAGTTTTATGAATTTTGGATAGTTGGACTATAACACACAGGAATCTCTGTAAATTTGTTTTAAGTGAACTTTTTTGATAATTTACAGATTGTCATTATCGGAACAAGCTTGTTAATGGCACATTTTCTATACTTCTAACTTTGGCTTGCACTCACAAAGATAAAACTATTTCTACCATGAAATATTGACTCCCACCTTAGGATGTCATTGACTAGCTATGTTGTATAATTGTTTTCAATTACTGCACTGTTGTACTGCAGGGACACTACACCTAACTACTCCCAACTAAGTATACACATTTATCTCTTGTACATTCATATCCGTGGAACCATTCACTGATATACTGACACTGTAGTGCAGTTCCATCTCCCGTATATGCTTGTTGTTTGCTGGTTCCATGGAATGTGTGATGTACTTTGTAATGTCTACAGTTTTAAGTCCATGTTTGTAAGCTAGCTGTATAGTGTAGAGTGATAAAGTCCTGCCTAGAATGCAAGTGATCCACGTTTGACTCATGGCTTGGCTGCCTATGAGAACTGGTAATGGAGAATAGGAGTGAGCAGCCACTGTCAACTTTCCCATCTTGTATGTAGGTAGGTAGCTATGGAACATAAGCCTTTGAGCAGGTGCTGCCTGTGTCTATGCATTTAATATGGAAGAGCTCTTGGATCATGTGACCCAGGCGGGTATGACCCTAGCCCTGAGTAGCATCCTGCCTTCGCCAAGAATGATACCACAGAATAAGGACAAAATGATTGACTTCAACAATTGGCTAAGCTTCTGGTGTCATTCAAAGGGGATACGGTATTTGTCTGCCTGGGAAGACATGATCAACAAACCACGATGCTTTGCCAGAGATGGTCTGCACCTGTCACCCCTGGGATTCAGGTTACTGGCTAAAGCTCTTGCCACCCCTATAGTGCCTTTTTTAGGCAAGGTTCAAAGGATAAAACCACCACTGTAACAAATAGAAGCAGGCAAAATCTGAAGGTAATGCTACTCAATGCTAGAAGTCTAAACCTCAAAATGCACTCTCTCGAGGCACTCCTAAAAATGGAGAACATCGATATCTGTGCAGTAACTGAGACCTGGTTCAAGGCTCCAGAGAGCACCCCTGCAATACCAGGCTACAATTCTTACCACACTTTTTGGTCACAAAACCAGGACTGAAACACTAAAAGTGGAGGAGTGTCCATATTCACCAAGGATATTCACACCTCCAGGCTAGTTGCCCAACACAATGCATCTGAAATTCTCCAGGCGCAACTAACACTAGGTAAGACTGCAATCCAAATTGTAACTTGCTACAGATCCCCATCCATGCCCCAAGATTCTCACTACACCTTTCTAAACATACTGGAAAATATTAAGATACAACCAAACACCCTAATACTGGGTGATTTCAACTACCCTGCCATTAATTGGGAAAACTACTCAGGTACCAACTCCTTTTCCCAACGGTTCTTGGAATTCATAAATTCCAATGCCCTGGATCAACTAATCCATTGTCCCACTAGGGGCTCCAATATCCTAGACCTGGTCATTACCAACATGGGAGATAGATGCTCCACACCAGCGGTCACCCCCTCATTGGTCAGGTCTGACCATAAGCAAATCACCCTTGACATCCACATCCCACCCCCACCCCCCAGTAAGGAAACCTCCTTAAAAAACTTCTCCAAAGCCAACTTCAAGCTACTGAAGTCAGAAGTGACAAACTTCACAACACCCATGCAGACGGGATCTGGAAGTTCGACTGCAGAATCCTACACTAAGGCACTGTACGTGCACATCCACTCGTGCATGAATCGTGCCATCCCAAATAGAACCAAGATGCTCTTCTCCATAAAAAGGAAGCCAATCTGGTGGTCCCCTGCTATAAACAAACTATACAACAGAAGGAAGAAACTGTTGCACAAAAGAGGAAAATCCCAGGATGTAAAAAACTCCCTCACCAGCCTCAGTAAGAAGCTGAGATCCCTCATAAAATCCTCAAAAGCTAGTTACGAAAATAAAATCACCAAAGATTCCAAAGACAACCACAAGGCATTCTATAGTTATGTCAAAAATCTAAATGGCAATGCTCAGATCTGCTCTGAGTTTCAACAGAATGGCATTAAATATACTGATCACAAGGATATTGCCAATATCCTGGCAGATCGATTTAGTGCCAACTTCACCCCACTCTCACCCCCTAAAGGGCCCATCTCAATACCAAAAGATTGCCAAATTCCGATAATCATGGCCACACAGGTAGAAACCACTCTCTCCAAAGCTAAGAATACAGCATCCATGGGACCAGATGACATCCCAGACTGTGTACTACATGAACTACAAAATGAACTGGCACCTCACCTAAGTGTCATGTTTAATCATAGCCTCACCTCAGGCTTCGTGCTCACTGAGTGGTGCACAGCTACAGTTATCCTGCTCCAAAAGGGAGGATCCACCTTGGATCCCAGGAACTACCGTCCCATCAGTCTGACAAGCCTGATTTGCAAGGGCATGGAACGCATTATCATGGAACTTATAAACAAAGACATTGGCAACCTTCAAACACTAGACCCCACCCAGTTTGGATTTGTGAAGGGCCGTTCTTGTCTCCTGAATCTGATTGACTTCTTCGAATCAGCCTCCAGAGCTGTGGACGAGGGTAAGGCCATCCACAAAGCCTATCTGGACCTCACCAAGGCCTTTGACACCATCCCCCACTCTGGAATCATAGATAAACTTACTAAGCTGGGCATAAATCCCGGATGGGTTGCTAACTGGCTTACTGACAGAACCCAGACAGTAAAAGTAGCCGACTCCAAATCCAGCTCCAGACAAGTGACAAGTGGAGTACCTCAGGGTTCAGTCCTGGGACGACTCTTGTTTGGCATCTACTTCTCTGAAGTACAGGCCAATACTAAGGGACTCTGGCTAACAACGTTTGCAGTTGACTGCAAACTGGGAGCCATTATTGAATCCCCAAATGATGTGGATATTCTACAAAAGGGCCTTACAGAAACAGATGCCTGGTGCCAGAGCCATGGGCTCAAGCTTAATGCCAAGAAATGTATAGTTATCACCTTTGGAAAAAAACATGTACCCATGAATTACCACATAGGTGGCAGGACACTAAACATCAAAAGTGTGATGAGAGACTTAGGGATACAGGTGGACAGTGGTCTCACTTTCGATAACCACATTGCCACAACAGTCAGGAAATCCTTCTATGTGGCACACCTCATCACTAAGAGCTTTTCATCCAGAAAAAAGGAGGTCATTGTCCCACTGTACTCATCCCTCATTAGACCAATTATAGGGTATAATGCCCCGTTTGGTATGTACCTCACAAGACATCTGCAACAGCTTGAAGGCCACAGAAATACCTCACTAAAAGAATCACAGGCCTAAAGCTGATGCCATATACTGACCATCTAAAAAAACTCCAGCTATACTCCGTGGCATATCGTCTACTCAGAGGCAATCCCTGCTTAACATACAAGGCCATGTCAAACCCTGAGCTGTTGGACATGCTCCACTTAAAGAAATCCCAATCCCTCAGAGCCACACACTCCAGGGATCTAAACCTTGTCATCACAATGAACAAAACATGCTGGAGGGATAGGTTCCTGACCCAGAGACTCCTCATACTTGGAATAGACTGCCCATACATATCAAGCAGAGCGCCTCTTTGGCCCTCTTCAAAAGGAACCTTGATGATTGGATGGGAGATAGGAAATTCACCTCGGGGATCATGTCAGTCGCCGTGCCAGACAGAGGCCTGGAGAAGTAAATATTGCGGGAAGAAATATCCAGGGAATTGTTATGGCTAGGCTTGCATAGGCCCTAAGGCCGATAGCCTAGCACCAACATATGAACCTATGAACCTATGAAAGTGTGTGGAGGGACATTCCCTGCAGCTGGCAGTATGGAAGCAGTGCTCAGTAATCTCCTGAATGGACAGGTTGATGCTTCTTTGGGGGTGGATAGGATGCCCCACCAGACTAGGAGGCTGGCCTACTTCTTACAACCCAACATTCAATTAGGGGGAATAAATGGGCTAATAAGACACCCCAGAAAGGAATGAATGGTTAGCAGAACTCTTGTCTAGCTGGGAGATGCCTAACTTCAACTGCCTGATGGAATGAATGGGCCAGTTGGTTGAAAGCAGTATAGCCACTAAGCACGTCCAGTGGTTTTTTTTATATATATATATATATATATATATATAAAAGGGACCATACTTGCATCAAATGTATTTATTGTTTTTTTTTTTCCACTAGATCATCATGGATGGAACCATTGGTAATGGGTGGGGGCAAAACAGGTTTGTAGAGGATACAATGCTTTCCTGATACAGACGTTAGATGGCATAGTATATCTCCCCTGGGCATGACAGACAGTGATGTAGTAGTGGACTGACTATAGGAAACTATGGCTGCCAAGGTGACTGCTGTGAGGCAACATGAACAGAGTATGCTAGGATGTTGTTAATGCCTCAGCAACAGACAAAAGTAAAATGGAGGAAGAAAAGGGGATCCGGACACAGTTTTGGCTAACAAAACTATATGCAAGTTGAGGGCAGCAGCATTAAAGTGCAGATGCTTTTAATTGATGAGGCATTACTCACCTCTACTGGCATGGGGGTGTGACTTGTGTTAAAGAATGTGATAGAGTCAAAATACAACTGTCTGCAAAACAGGAATTTGAGAGCACACATTGCAACTCGTGTGTTTGTACAAGCTGTAAACATACCTGTAGTGTGACTATACTATGTGTTGTCTCCATATAAAGCTAATTGTGTATGATATAACCTAGAGCTAGACATATGAAGGTGGGATTTATGCCTGTTGATGATGATCCACATGGCTAACATGTGGAATAATGTTAATTCTGCAGTTTACACACTTTTCCTGATGCAGTGCATCTGAAGCATAAACACACATTGTTGCACTTATTAGCACATCAAGCACTATCAAAAAGGAAGAATATCTGTTACAGCACATTTCACTAATTTGCATGGCATATGGTTGCATAACTAACCAATGACTAAGTGATATGTGCCTAACAGTAGCCTCAGATACCAAACTTCTGAACCATATGATATGGCTCGTGCTATTGGACGGCAGGACTGCAACACCCCCAGCTGTAAAATGAAGAAAACAGAATTGTAAAATACTTAGTTGCAAGTCCCGAAATTGTGCATGCATGCTCAGTGAGTTCCTATCTGGACTGCTGTTTGACCAGTCCAGATTATAAAGAGAAGGCATCAGTGTACAGATGTCCAGATGTCTATGCAGTTTGTAACCACATAGGCTGGAAGGAGACTGGACTGCAACTTATGCAGTCACATACGTGGATGGATAGCAACTGATTGGCTCCTGTGGAGGGAATTTGTATTTGGAGCTCTCCTTGCTGCAAGGGAATTGGGTTCCGAAGCTGCTGCAAAGGTTAGGGAATATACGGGTACTGGTGTATTTGCCACTCTCGCTGCAAGGGAAAGGAGGTGTATTTGGCTGGGTTCAGAAGCTACTGCAAGGGAGTATACATGGTGTCTGTGTGTAATGCCCCAGTTAAATATAGCTGGTGGCTAGAGTTCTTCAGGCTCAAACCCTGTACCTGGGTACAGGTAGCAAGAGCCTGAATTCCCTACCCATCACCACTTGTGAAAGCTGTTTAGATTTTTGCTTCATATTTTTGTTCTGTTCCTCATAAAATCTGTGGTGTTCTTGATTTTTGCAATCAGTGAAGGATTGAATTCATTAAATAATGACAGACATTTGAATTTCAGACTTGATATTCTTCAGAAAATACATTGTAACAAAATCTTTTATTCCAGCAATTTTCTAAGTTTATAAGATCAATATTAGAAAATTGTCCCTATTTTTGGGGCTGCATTCCCCCATTATTGTCTTTGCCCAGGTTTTTTGTGCTAAGAGGTTGAGAGCTATGGTGAGAACTGAATTCACTGAATATGTTTGGGGGCTGTATTCCCCCATTATTGTCTTTGTCCGTGTTTTGTGCTAAGAGGCTGAGAGCTATGCTGAGAACTGAATTCACAAAATGATAGCCATTTACATTTCAGTCTTCCTGTCTTTTAAGAAATAGCTGATTTGGCATAGGGGTATGTATAGTACATAGTGTCCCGGATTCAAGACTTGGCAGTGAAATGCATGGTGGCAACACAGCATTTTATTCTAGGAACTTTCCAAGATTATACAAGCAATGTTTAAATTGTATCCCTGGTTTTTGGGCTTTTGTTCCCCCCCTAATAAATTTTGGCTTTTTCCAGATTTCTTGTGCCGAGAGATACAGTTGAGTGTCGAGTGGATTTTACAAGGTGCCGAGATCTTCAAAGAAAGAGAAGTTTAGTGCTGCCTATGCTGAGTCTGCTTGCCTTGTTAACAGCATAACAGGTTAAATACTTGCTTTAGATGCAGAAGGCTGTTGGTTCTATTCCCACAGTGTTTAGATGCATTGTTGATACTGTACTGTGTTGTACTTTTAAAGGGGGTGGATGCTGCAGTCCTGAGAATGTCCTCTTTGGCAGAGATACCTAGTAACTATGAACCTGTTATCAGTTTGCCATTCACTCCGTATTGCAATATTACAAACTTATTATTTTTTTAATGTAACATAGGCAATTTATTCCTCAAGGGCAGCAGGCACCTTATTTGTAGATGAAACAACAAAATATAAAGTTGTTTGCTAGCAGAAACCTTTTCATTAGTTACAGATCTCTTTATTGTGGAATTATTTAGATGACGTTTACTTCTGCAGAGATTATGCGTATTTACTGATACTAGTGGATTTTAGAAGTTTGAGTAGACTTTTATGATGGAAATGTTCTGAATTTGGCAGTTTTGTCATTATTGGTGCTTGCATTTTGCTTCATTGTTTACTGGAATAATGTTCAAAACAATAAATATGAAATGTCCTCCAACTATACTGTATTATACAAGGAATATAATTTAATACAATCAGGAAGGTGTTTATTGATTATCTGATCAGCTCAGGTAAGCCCCCTCCCAGTTCTTGGTTGGATGTGTTCGATTAGGAACCAGTTAAATCAACTGTCTACAAGCGCAAACTTTTTTTGTTACTGAATATTTTCACTGATTGAGTTTGAATGCTACTGAAAGTGATGAAGCCAGATTGAAGCAATCATTTCTCTTAGATCTTCATTTTTTTTTTGGGGGGATACTTATTTCCACACCTAGGAAGCTAAGTCCTTCATGTAGGATTTCTGCCGCAGAATTCTCTCGGCTGAACTGTACCTCTCAACTGTCCAGATTTTCCCAGAGTGAATAGATTTGTGCTTCTTATTTTTGGTTTGTTACTCATGAAATTTGTGGTTTTCAGGCAAATATTTAGGAATAAAGCGATTTAATAATGACAGACATTACGTTTCAGACTTCATACCTTTAGAAAAATGCATGCTAAAGCAAGACCTGTAATTCTATCTACTGTCAAAGTTTATAAAAGAGCAATTTTTAGTACTGTTTGTTTGTTCCCCCAATATATTTGGCCTTGTCCAGATTTCCTGCATTAAGAGGTTGAGAGGTATGCGCAAATAAATCACTTTATAGAATTAGGTCTATCCAAACCTCTCAACTGTCCCTGATTTTGGCTCAAAATATTGCTCTCCCCCTAATAATCCCTCTGGAAAATGGCAATTTTGTAAGAAATGTGTAGGGTTTACAATTAATAAATAACTGTAATGATCAGAGTTACGGATTACTTTTATTTTAGAAATGCATGTAGATTCTCTTATTTTGTCAGCTGCTCAACTTAACAGTACTAATATTGAAAATGTTCCTTCTTTGACAGGTTCCCAGCTGTATTGTGTGGCTATTTTATATTTTTGCATCACATTTTTGGTCCGTTTTTCATAAAATTGTGTTTTTCTGGCAAATTAGTGGCAAATCATTAAAGATTGAAGTTAGAAAATAATGACAGACATTTGAGTTTCATTTTTCATACCCTTCAGAAAAGTCATACTAATGCAGGACCTAATATTCTATTATCTTTCTAAGTTTATAAGAGCAATATTTAAAAACTGTCCTTATTTTTGGGTCTTTGTCCCACTTCTATTTATGGCTTTTTCCAGATTTTTTGCTCTGAGGTTGAGAGGTATGACAAATGTGTCAGGGCCATCACCATTAGCCAGAGACATTTCAAATTGTGACATACTTGTTGTACCCCTCTCTCCCATGTAGTGACTCTGGATGTGACAATGCAAGGCAAGGAGCAGTTATGCAGTGTAAGTGTGCAAAGTATCCCTCCATTCAAGGTCGACACAAGTACTACAGTGGCTTTTCATCTGTCTTTGATTTTGCAGACTGTTCTGGTTTTCTGACATATTTTTATACTGTTGATTTATGCTTATTATTATTCAGAAATGCATGTTGTTGCAGTACCTGTTGCTCTGTGTTTAAGTAGCAATGCTTTAATGACCATCATGTAAGCTTGCCTGAGATTGTAAGATGCAAGTAAGCTCTAATAAGCATACTGTTAAAAAATTATCAACACTGAAAGCCTTTTTGTTGTTGCCATGCAGGGAATATTTACATAAATAGATATTGTATAAGCCATAGGTATTGAAATGCATATGACAGCATTTGTAATAAAGGACAGGATTACAGTATTTTCAGAAGCTCATTACATTTGTTGGAGACTTGCAGTCATCTTTGCAGGCTTTACCCGTAAACTAAACATAATTCCAATTTATCATGCGTGTTCTATAACCTGTGCAGTAATCCTATAAGCAATTTATCTTGAGCTTGTTTGTTGTTTGGTGTTCACTTTTTACTTTGATCATGTTTTCCCCATGAATCAAGTAGATACTTGTTGTCAGACAGCAGGTCTTTTTTGGATAAGAAACATTTTTACAAGTGGTGGGGGGGGGGGTAATTGGTAGCACAGAGATTGCTACTTTCATCATGTTACTTGGTACTTTCATAAAGCTGAATATAAATTATAATTAGAAATGCAGTGCAAGGAGTAGTGGTTTGAGTTGAGTGCTGCTTGTTTTTTTATACTTGATTTCGACTGACATTCCAGTAATGTATTTAAAAAGTAATTTATTTTTTCATGCCTCACAACCTTTTTGTTTCCATCTAGATATTAAGTAAACTGTCATGTAGCCAATGCATTGAAATATTTTTTTTTCTTCTCCACTTCATTTTGTCTTGATTGGACTCGCATAAAGATGGTTTGGCACCCAGGGCAGTGTATTAAATTAAAGTCCCAGTTTTTGTGGTTCTGAGCATAATTCTGCCCCTTTCTAGATGGTCACACCCCTTCCCATTAGCCCCACCCATTCAGCTGTTTCCTGCAGCTCCCTCCTTTGATTTGAAAGTCACCAGCCACCACTGACCATATCACAGAACAGCTAGAAAGAGATTGCAGTTGCCAAGTCACTCCCGTCTCAGCTGAGTTACAGCTGTGATGACACACACACACACACACACACACACACACACACACACACACACACACACACACACACACACACACACACACACACACACACACACACACACACACACACACACACACACGCACACACACACACGTGTGCGCTCACAGGATTGCTGACTCAGATTCATTTGATAATGGAAGCTGAAACTGATGCACTATCTTGCCAGGAGGATGGGGACAATAGCAATGTAACACTGGAGAAGCATCTCATATGGTTTCTGTGGTCATTACTTCACCTGCTGATTATTATGTTGCAGGTGATGACACTGTGCTGGATAATGAGGGATGACCATCTTCACCTTCACACTTAGTGACTGAATCTACTTCCAGTGTAGAATATGCAGTGCAGCAGGAGAGAAGGTGTCAAACTAATGGAGCAGGTGATGAATGACAAACCTAGCCTGTTCTAGGAGCACACATGAGGTGATCACAGTCTTGGATAGCTATCTATTCAGATGCGACTGTATAAGCTGCTTGCAGAGCCTCAGACACTATAAAACTAAGTGCCACCTTCAGATTTCACAGAGGCACTAACCACATCATTTGCTATACTGAGTACACCCTGAGCACTGGTCTCACTGTCAGTGAAGAACATCTTCAGGAGCTTGTGCATGCCATCCATGGTCTGTCCTGTCAGGTCTTTTATGCATGATTAGCAGATAATGCTGTCAGCAATGTCCATGTAGGCTGTCATCTGGTATACAGACCTAGGCACTGGGCATATGGAATTGGGTGGGTCTGTGAATATCCACAACAGGTGACAAAGTACTAAGTGGATATATCCAGTGCAGGTGAATCTGCCATCCCTGTGAAGCAGGTTGGTCGGTTTACCACTGGGCTACTAATTCTACATTGCAGATGGCTTTATGTACCATCTTTACATTGCAGCTTCTATGTCTTTGTTGC
>NC_056730.1:1089141666-1089149166 GCF_019279795.1 Protopterus annectens | reverse complement strand
GGCCAAAGATAAGGTTTATGGATGTGGTGAGAGAGGACATGCAGGTGGTTGGTGTGACAGAGCAAGATGCAGAGGACAGGAAGAAATGGAAGCAGGTGATCCGCTGTGGTGACCCCTAATGGGAACAGCCGAAAGAAGATGATGTACCATATGATATTCTGTCTAAATTATCTGCAAGCAGATGAGCAGAAAATGTGGCAGCTTGGTTGTTTGTGTCCTAGGCATATGATAAGAAATCTGTTCCTTGGACACAGAACAGTTTTCACTATGCTGAGACAGCTGCATTGTGTCTGTGTGTGAGCAGTGAGACTGAGTCGGGGGAATGTCAACAGATTATAGGCATGCTTCTCATTTTCTTTACTCAATAATAATGAGAAGGACAAAGGCCCAAAATTAGGGACTTTTTTTAAAAATTACTCAAATTCTCTCAAAATGTGAATAGAATCACAGGTGTTGCAACAGCTTCCATTTTATGAACAATTATAAGTAAGAAATTCTAATGTCTAGCATTAGTAACTGAATGTATTACTCAGTGTTTTAACAGAAGAAAACAAAACAAAAAAAATTATAAGGGAGAGAATAAAATTATGAGGCAAAATCAGAGATGTGCTGCAAAATCAGCGGCAGCTGAGAGGTATGATGGTAAGAAAAGTTGCTGCATAATTTACTGAAAGCTGCATTTCAACTCAAATCACTCAAAAAGAAAGCTCTGCAGTTTCAACTACACTATGTCCTGCAATAAGGATTATATATATACAAATGGATCAGGTCTACCTTTGGTTGACAAGTGTGCAAGATAGCACAATTCTTGTGGTAGGGAAACATGCCCTTTCCCCAAGACTTTGCTATCTCAGAGTTAGTACATATAATTAGTAGGGGCTACGGGGGACCATATTTTATTATTATTTTTTAATGTAAAGTTTTGCATGTGCCAAGATTGTTGATCGGTGCACACGTAGTGAAGTGCCAAAGTTTGCAAAGTCAGTAGTTTGTTGTCAGCTTTGTAAACCCTGATATTTGGGTGTCTCATTCAATTTCAGTATACATATATATATATATATATATATATATATATATATATATATATATATATATATATATATTTGTGTCTGTGTGCATGCTCTTGTGTGTATATATGCTAATTAGATGAACAAAAATCTTGCATTCCAGTCAGATGCTTTGTCTAGTCTTTAAAGTTATCAAAAACACCAGAAAACTAATGAGGCTTAGTAGATAACACATACAGCGCTGTACTGAACAAGGGCTGCTTTTCAGGCAGCCAAGGTAGAGATTGGAAAACATCAAAAATCCTGATCTCTCCTTTTAGTCTATTAGAACAGTTGCACTTTTAAACTAATAATGGGAACATGGGATGAAATGGATTGTGGTAAATGAAGCCAAAATACAAAGACAACATATAAATAGTTGAACAAGGAATAATATAAGTCTTGTAAATTAAAGAGCATCATTTCTCAAATTCTTGAAGAAAATACCTGAACCAGTGGCTTTCATGGAAGAACAATGCATTGACATTGGTGAGTACATAAAATAACAGGAGCAGGTTTTAAATGTAGGCTATTACGTCCATACAAAGTACGAGCTAAAATGGACGAAAGTATAATCTTATAAGAAAGGGAGAATGTCAACAAAGTATATGAGCAAAAGAAAGACATGAGGCATTGTGCATCACAGTAGGCATACCTGTCAACCTCTTAGCATGAGAATTCTGGGCAAATACAATATAAAGGGAGAGCAAAGGTCCAAAATCAGGGACAGATTTTAAATATACTTCTTATAAGCTTAGAAAGTTGCAAGAATAATTGGTTTTGCATTAAAGTACATTTTCTGAAAGATGTGTAGTCTGAAACTCAGATGTCTGTCTTTATTTAGTGACTGTAGTCCTGAATGATTAGCTAGAAAAGTACACATTTTATGAGGAACAGATTAAAAAAAATTATGAGACAAAAATTTGAATATTTTGCGAAATTCTGAACAGTTGACAGATATAACAGTAGGAACTGTACATATCAATGCCGTATGCACAAAAGATGGATATAGACACTCCTTTTCCTGAGGTGGAATAATTCTAAGGGGATGATAGATGGTGTCCTTAAGATGGTAGAGAGTGTAGACATGTTGTGACATGAGACTTTAACTTAATTAAAGCCATACCAAAGAACAAAATTATTTACAATGCATTAAAAGGGGAGGTCTCAAACATACTCAGGATTAAAAACACTGTCTTGGAAGTGGTGTTGTCATATAAAAAACAAATATGTTATTCTAGAAAAACAAGAGGAAACTATTTTGAGACAAGCAAAAGAGTGATTTTCTAATTCTATGTAGTGGAATAGGTCTGGGTAAGGGATTTGGCAATCTGTAACCATTCTAAAACACAATGATACACAAGGAATAGTCGCAAGCAGAGGATTGTTACAGAATTTGTTCAATAAATGAGGACTGAACTGGTACTAACATAAGCTAACGTTTTTAAATAAATCCTAAGTGTAGTCCTCCTGTGAACAGGACCCTGTTGTAATGGAGGTACCTGCATTCCACTGTGACCCTTAGAGCTATATTGGACTTTGTGGTCAAGGCAGAATTACCATTAATAAGTTAGTCTAAGACAAAGGACCAGACAAACAATAAAAAAAATTGACTCCACAACCCATGATCATTTAAGGAATCTGATTACATTGCCTGGAGCAGGGTATTGAGTCTCACCCCGGGAGACATATGTGGGAGGGTGTTTACTAGTGAGGGTCGGTGGCTACTTGACCCATTTAACCTGATCAGGGTCATACTGAAAGAGTTGTATGGAGCCATGACATGGACTCATTACTTCCAAGTAGAAAGGTGGAAGTCAGATGTGATGTCAACATACCTCTCAACCTTTTAAAGCAAGAAATCTGGACAAAGCCATAGATAATAGGGGGACAAGGGCACAAACGTAGGGACACTTCTAAAGTATTGCTCTTACAAACCTAGAAAATTGATAGAATAACAGATTTTATATTAGCATGAATTTTCTGATGGGTATGAAGTCTGAAACTCAAGTGTCTGCCATTATTTTCTGACTTCAAACCTCAATGGTTTGCCAATGATTTGCCAGAAAACCACAATTTTTATGAGAAACAGACCAAAAATATGAGGCAAAAATATGGACATTCTGAGAAAATCTGTACTGTTGACAGGTATGGATCATGTCAGCTGTGTGGACAGATTAAGGTGAAATATGCCCTGGGAATGGAATTTGGTTTATGACATCTGGAATGGCACCTCACTGGTGGGACAAGAGCCAGAACTTGTGCTGAAGGTTACAAAATGCCACATAGATATAGTTGGTTTTAATTCAACACATAGCATAGGCTTTGGAAAAAAAAATGATCAAGGGAGTCTTTTTCCTGCTTTGGAGATCCCCTTCAGGCAAGGTCTCAGGCAGATATGGGGATCCTGACAAGCCAGGAGTGGGGTGCCCTCGATGCTGATGTTTATATCAGTAGATGAGAGGTCTACTTCAATGTAACAGTAAGTTACAGAGAGGAAAACTTTCTCTGTTCTTTTCTGGTTAGTTGCATAAGTAGGTGCTATGTTTTTTTATTGAACTGTCATCATAGTTGACCATGCAACCATTCCTTTTGCTGTAGCAGTGAATATCTATAGAATCTGCTCAATGGCTTGCCATTGTGGTACCAAAGGTATGCACTCCATACAGCTTCTGGTCAAAGCATGCTCTGCACAGCTCCTATGATATAGCTACCACTTCTCTGGGGAAAACTTTCACTCAAACTTCAGGCAGTGACAAATAACACAGTATCCTTTCTGATGATAAAATGTGCACCACATTCTTTCCACTGTACCTTCTATAGTAGTATTTAAGAAAACAGGAGGCACATTGAGTTTGTAAAAATCAATGCAGTTTTATTAATATTTATGTTAGGAAACAAAACACTACAGTCCCTCATTTTACTAACAAGTGCAGTCTCTCACATCAATATCGAGCTGTTTCAAGACATTCTCATACATTTCTTCTGGATTCCTTGATAAGAAAATTCCAGGCTCTTCAAAGTCTTCCATGTTGTCTTCTTAGTTGTAGCAGTATCACAGAAACCCTGTCCTAGGCATAGATTCCCACTGCACATAGAGGCTTACTTCACTCTGACACTCAGGGCTACAGCCCTCCTTTTACACAAAATAACTGAAAAGTTGGTGTGTTAACAACAATCTAGTAAATTCACCAACACAACCAATAAAAAATAAAAAATAAGAACAAATAAGAAAACTGCAGAGAGACATTAGGCACTATAGTGGTGGTTCAGCTTTCAAGGTGATAGCCAATGAAGATCAATGTAAAGGGGGTAGATGGGCTTCTGGCAATAAAGGAAATACTAAATTAAGTGTTTCTTTTGCTTTGTCGGAAGCTACAAGATGTTCGGTAGAATCTGAAGGTGATGAAAATGCCTATCTCCCTCTACCTTCAGCACAGCAACCCACATATATGAGGGAGAATTTTCAGAATGAACGATGAAACACTGGGAATGGACAGAAGAGAAGTCATACCGATGGCAGCAGAGATGGACAGTACTATAGGTACGACAATAACAACAAAAGGAAACTCTATTAATTTGCACAGTGTTTTGTTGTTTCTTGATGGACTAACTGTTAGAGACACTAATAATTTGAGAGTGACTTTATCAGGTACTGAACTTAGTGATGTGCAAATGTCTGTCCTAAAATGTGGTTTGAAATATGTTCTAACTGTATTGCCTAGGAAATATGTGTTATGAATGGAAGTGTTTCAATTAGTTAGAAAGTTTGATGATTCTGACGATGCTGATATTGTTTAATCTTGTCATTCTTCTTTTAATGATTCTTATGAAGTCAATGTCTATTGCTTGTTAGACACTTTGAGGATAGCCTGTAAAAGCAAATTTATACACCCCTTTGTTCATGAAGAGGTTCAACAATTCTCATATATGGTGAATTTTGCTATTGGGGGTGTCAAGAGAAAAACAAGTAATACATTTTAATTTGACTAAAGAATGGATATCCCTACAAAATATGAGTAGATGGAAAGATTTAATAATTAAAACATCAGACATGGGCAATAAAATAGTTGCTGTACATTACACACAATATTTGAAAATGGGTTTAGATCATTTGAATAATGAAAATGTTTATAGAGTATCTACTATTTCAGATTATGAGCAGGCATTGATTGATTATCAAGAATTGCTGAGTAGAGGTCACTGACTGAGATATTTATCCAAACAGGACTTAAAAAATAAATTTAATATGGAAGGCTGCACTTTGGCCACCTTCTATTCTCTGGCAAAAATGCATAAAAGTCTGGTTTCCCCTCCAGGTCATCCGATTGTGTCAGCTAACAATTATTTTTTGTGTAATGTTCGATTCTCTGCTGGAGCTCCTTCTGTGCGGAGTCTGCATGTCCTCCCCATGGTCGAGTGAATTTAAAAGACATGCAGGTAGGTGCAAGCATGTGTGGGTGTGCCTTCTTTGAAGGATGGGTACGAGGCTGGCAACTCTACACTGTAAAAATTCACTGCCAATCATTAGCAGACCGGAGTTCCGCTGTGGCGACCCCCTAACTGGGATAAGCCAAAAGACAGTTTAGGTGTTATGTTACAAATGTATTTATTGAATTTTATGACAAAGTTGGATTCTTATGTGAAGGACACTTTTGATTTCTTAGGAAAAATTAAAGCAATTGTGTGGTCCAACGGTTATTATTGAATCATGCTTGATGTTAAAAGTTTATATACCAATATTAAACATTCTATAGGTTTGGAGACTTTAAAGTTTATCTTGGGAGATATTCCCTTGGCTAGTTATGTTATTGATTTGATATATTTTAGTTTGACACATAATTATTTTTAGTTTAATCAGGTGATTTATCAACAGGTTTAGGGGACTGCCAGGTGCTTCTTTTTCCCCCATGTATGCAAACTTAATGATATGTTCGTTTGAGTTAGAATTTTTGTATAAATTCGATTTTTTTTTAAAATATGTTGCTTTGTATTTTAGGTTTATAGATAATTTAATTTTTTTATGCAAGGATGGGGAGCCATTAGTGGAAGTTTTTATACAAGATTTACATGGTAATCAATTTGGTTTTAAATTTGATGGCCTTCAGAAAAAAAAGTAAAGTTTCCTTTTTGGATGTAGAAGTGGAAGGCCACAATAGTGGTATTATTAGTACCAGGATTCATAGAAAGTTTGATGATGGAGGACATTTTTTAAATGGTAGAAGTTGTCATCTACCCCACTTGTTAAACTCCTTGAACTATAGCAAATTATTACATTTAATTAGGTTATGTTGTGATATTGGGGTTTTGGAATAAGTGATTAGAACTTGTGTTATGTTTAACTAGAGGGCTTATAGTAAAGAAATTATTACTAGGGCCCTAAAAAGGTTATTTTTCAGATGATGATTCTGTAAGGAGGACCTGTCCTGTTGAGAACAATAATAGTACTAAGGTAGTTAATTACACCTCTAGGGAATGCAAGAAGGTTTATTTTGTAAATGTGTTTAATGTTCTCACAGATGAGACAGTTAATATTATTAAGCATTATTGGGACTTTCTTCTTCAAGGTAGAGATTTTGTTAAAAATGTACGTACTAGCCCCTCTGTGTGTTTAGAGAGGGTGAAGTATGAAGGACATAGTTGTCCATAGCAATTTTTTTTTTACCTGAGTGTGAGTGCAATAGAAGTGCAAGCAATTTTGGTACTTGGGCTTGTGGAGGCTGCTCCAAATGCCAATTTATAGCAAGATGTTTTAAGATATTAATGGGATTAGGTATAATCCTATAGTTGAATATTCTTGTAATACATAAGGGGTAATCTATCTGTTAAAGTGTCCTGCAATCTTTTTTTATATTGGTGAAATAAAAGAAGTTTTAGAATAAGATCGCAGGAACACTTGAGCAATATTAGAAATAAATGTGAAAGCCCCTTAGCAGTTCATTTTAATAGTATTCATGGGGTTATAAATGGCTTAAAAGGTTGTATTTTGGAGCAGATTACAGCATATAACAGTTTTCGTTTAAAAAATAGACTGTTATTCAAAGAAACTATTTTTATTTTAAAATATGGTATGTTGACACCTGCCGGCTTGAATATGGAATGCAGTTGGAAGTCTTTATTTTGAACCTTTTTAGTGACTGGATAAATTTTTTAATGTTCAAGCCAAAAGTATATAAGCTGCTGAGTAAAGCACTCCGGAATAACGACAGTCAATGAACAATGAAAAAACCACGAGTGCACCAATGGCTGTAATAAAGTCAAAGAGGATGCAGTAAATTTACCGTTTATTGTTAAATTAAAACAGCAACAGGATCCAAGGAGTAAGCGCTTTCACGTCCTACGACGCTTCATCAGACTTCCATAAATTACTTATAAAAAGCCAACTCCTTAAATACATTTCAGTTAATAGACATCTTATGTTAATTAAATTAATAACAATCAATTAGATACTAAT